>NW_006399786.1:13430579-13433015 GCF_000299155.1 Elephantulus edwardii | reverse complement strand
ACCCCCAAATACAATCCACTCTGCAACCCTCATTGCATATACATGGGGTTTTAAAAGACCTGTTATACTTCAGAAGTAGATGGCCAGTCCTTCTTCTTAGTCTGTCTGAAACTGGATGCTTAGCTTTCAAACAATACCTGATAGACAAACATGTTACTAAAAGGAGCAGATAAAAGACACTTCTCCTTACAGAAATAACCAATGCATTCAGTGCCTACCCCCAACACCCGGTGTGTGTGTCTTGTCTCTTCTCTTTCCTTGCTACATCAGCATCCCTTGCACTCTGCCTACCCATCCAGCCCCTCCTTCCCCCAAATCATCCCTTGTTATGGCTTAGGCCACGAGTCACTTCTGGGCTGGCTTGTGCCTCACAATGTTACCGGTCTCTCACACTGATTTCTGTCTCACATTTAGGAGGATTTAAATCCAAATCCCATGTACCAGCTTCAGGGAAGGATTATTGTTGTTATGTACTGTCAAGTTACAATCGACCTATAGCTGACCCTCTAGTGGGTTTTCAGAGGCAATTAGTCACACAGGAGGAGAGTACCCATTCTTCTCCCATGGGGCAGCCGGTAGCCTTGAACCGCGTGACTTCAGAATTGCAGCTCAGCTTCCTTGCCACTAGAACAACAGAGTTCCCGAAGGAAGGCTATTGTCTGATAATTTTCTTACTCTGTTGGATCTCCTTGTTTTGGAATGGGAATAAATATGGATCTTTTCATCAAGAATATCATCCACAAAAAGTGAAAAAGATCATTACAAACACAGAGAAAGAAGAAAAGAATAATACGGTTAGAAGAGACTCTAAATATTATATTACAGCACTGAGAAGCCAAAGTAAAGGGAAGAAATCAAGATGTTAAGGAATTAAACAAAAGATTTAAAAAGACAGCAAAGGAAGACAAAGCAAACTATTATAATGAAATGTGCAAGGAGCTGGAGGTGGAAAATCAAAAGGGAATAAATGCTCAGTATTTCTTAAGCTGAAGAAATGGAAGAACAAATTCAAACCTCGAGTTGAAATACTTAAGGATTTGTGGACAGAATGTTGAATGACCCAGGCGGCATCAAAAGAAGATGAAAGGAGTACCCAGAGTCACTATACTAAAAAGAATTGGCTGACAAGAGAATTTCATGAAACAACATATGATCAAGAGGTAATGGTGATGAAAGAGGAAATTCAAGCTGCTCTGAAGGAATTGGCAATAAACAAGGCTCTGGAAATTGATGGCATACCAATGGAAATATTTCAACAAAGGGATTCTGTCCTGGATGCCCTCACCAGGTTGTGCCTAGAAATTTGGAAGACAACTACCTGGCCAACTGACTGGAAGAGATCCATATTTATAAATCCATATTTTTACACACACATACATACACACACATAAATGGACTTAAGTATATTAGAAATTATGTGGATGACACAGGAGAGGGGGAGTTTCTTATTTGTTGTTCATAAGGGCTGAGTTAGTTGTAGTCAGCGCAACAGCAACAACATGTATACAGTAAATGTATATATTACATAGTATCTATTTCCCTGTACCATAGTCATTATGGTAAATCAAGTAAGAAAGTGTGAAAATTAAATATTTATTTGTAGTAAAATAGAACAAAAGTCATATTTCATGATATATATGTATAATTCAACATAGAGGAAAGATCTCAATATAAAACCGATCATTATAAATACCATCAAAGTGGGGGAAACCCACAAAACAGGACTGGCATACACTTCCTAAACAACATGGCTCTGGAAAAATCTATGAACTTAGAGAAACTATGACAGTTATAAAACAAAATTCAGGTCTTTTTTTCATGACTTTGCTATGAGTCATGCTTGATTCAAGAGCAATCAACAACACCAACAAGAGCTCTAATTATAACATCAAAATGACAAATAGCAGAAAATCACTGGGACATACAAAATACAAAACCTTTACGGGTACAGTTTTATCAAAAGAATAAAACTATAACCAACAGACTTGGCAAAAGTTTGACAGTGTTTGACAAGCAATCAATATATAAAATTATATAACACTGCAATAGAAAAAGGAAATTATTCCATTTAAAAATTAACAAAAGACACAGTAGGCACTTCAGAAAAGGATATATACAATAGAAAATAATCCTATGAAAAATACTTATGATGCTTAGCCATCAGAGAGATTCAAATAATAACAATAATAAGATATCATCACTTCAAGTGAAACGCAAAAGACCATGGCCCTTAGAAACATACTTCATACCTGGAACAGAATCCTTCCTTTGTGATCAACCTTCAGCCTACAATAGACAGGCCTATAAAGTAAATAATAATATCATATAAGAACCTATGTAATGATGAAATGACAACCTCTTCAACATATGGTGGTACAAAACTTGGACCTGCAGAAAACTGGAACTGGACTACACCTCCTATCATACAAAAAAAAA
>NW_006399786.1:13424683-13429774 GCF_000299155.1 Elephantulus edwardii | reverse complement strand
AAAAAAGACTTATAAACTCAATAACAAAGATGGGCGAAAGACATGAAAAGATTTTTCACAAAGGAAGCCATTAAGATGGACAAAAGACACATAAAGAAACATTCAAAATCACTAACAATCAAAGAGATGTAAATCAAAAGAAGGAGTAAGATTCACATTCCTGTAACAGTTGTATTGTTGTTCATCTTGTTGTTGATTGCCATCTAGTTAAGCATGACTCATAGCAACCCTATGAACAAAAGACCTGAACCCTGTTCTATAACAATCGCCATTTCTCTAAGTCCATAGACTTTACAGAGGCATGTTGCTTAGGAAGTAGATATTATTCCTGATTCTAAGTGTGTCTTAATGTGGTAGCATCACCAAACACTGTCCACCATGGGTTACCATTATGGCATTTGACACACCAGTGGTACAGGGTTCAGTACCACAGAAAACCCGGGTTTCCTCTGTGCAGCAGATTGACAGGCCAGTGCTGTACCACTTAGAAGAAAGTTCCTCCAAAATACAGTAACACTAGGCATGAAGGCTGCTGGCCCCCAGTAGCAATTGACTTTCAAACACAGAGGACCTCCATCAGCTCCTGTTGACTCTAAACAAGAGGCTTAAATAAAAGAACAATCAAACAAACGTTGTTGTTAAGGGCCATATAGTTGTAAAGAATTCATAGCTATGAATGAAAGACCTCAACAACTAAATAACTTTCAGCGTTTCTCCAAGTTCATAGAGTTTCCGGAGGCAAGCTATTTCAGAAGTGGATGCCACTCCTTCTTCCAAGTTTTTTGATTTTTTTTTTTTAATTGGGAGCTCCACCAAACATTGTCCACCATGGATAACCATTATCGAATTTGACACAGTGTCACAGTGTTTAGCATCACAGCAATCACAAGTTACCTCTGTACAGCAAATGGACAGACCAGCACTATACCACTTAAAAGAATGTTTGACCAAAAACAATTAAAACCAGGCCTGAGGGCTGCAGATTAAAATCACCCACCTCTCACTGAGTAGCCAAACATTATGTGACTTATAATTTTGTTGTTGTTATATGCCATCAAGTCACCTGTGACCCATAGTGACCCTATGTACAGCAGCTCTGAACCCTTTCCTATCTTGAGCCATTTTCACTAATTCTGACATACCAACCCCCCATTGTCTCAGTTACTGTTTCAATCCACCTTATTTAGAGCTTTCCTTTCCTGTGCTGTCCTTTCACCCTTCTGAGCGTGATGTCCTTCTCCAATTATGGCGTCTGTCCTGTCATTGTGCCCAAATTGTGTGAGACAGAGCTTCAAAAACCCAGCCTCCAAGGAGAAACTTGGTTTCACCCTCTCTAAGACAGAATTAATTATTTTCTTGGCAGTTCATCACCCTCTCTAAGACAGAATTAATTATTTTCTTGGCAGTTCATGGTAAGTTCAAGACTCTTCCTCAGCACCAAAACTCAAGAACATCAATTCTTCTTCTATCATTCTTAGTAATTGTCCATTTCTCTGAAGCATAACAAGTAATTGTGTAGATCTAGACTGATATCATTGCTTTTCAGCAGTCTAGAGAGATCCCTGACATCTTTTGATTTCCTGACTGCTGGTGTTAAGAACGTTGATTGTGGAGCCAAACACACTGTAATAGTTAACAATCTCAATTCTTTTCTCCGTCTATCAGGGTGTTGCCAAGTGGCCCAGTTGTGAGAATCTTTGTCTTTTTGAGGTTGAGCTTCAGTCCATATTGAAGACTACCGTTCTTGACTTCCTGCAGCAAGCAATTCAGGTATTCTTCAATTTCAGCAAGCAAGGTTGTGTGATCTTCATATCATAGATTTCTCCTCCAATCTTGATGCCACTTACCTTCTCATAAAGCCCTGCTTCCCGAATGATCTGTTCTGTATATAGGTTGAAAAGGTATGGAGAAAGGATGCATCCCTGATGTACTTCTTTCCTGATTTTGAACCATGCAATGTTTCCCTGCTCTGCTCTGAGAACTGCTTCCAGGTCCAAGTAGCAGTTTCACATAAGAACAATCAAGTATTCTAGGATTCCCATTTTCCTCAAGGTTAGCCACAATTTGTTGTGATTTGCACAGTCAAATGCCTTTGCATAGTCTATAAAACAGAGATAGACATTCTTATAGTACTCTTTGCTTTCTGCCAAGATCCTGTAGCAATAGCAAAGTCTAACAGGTTAGCAAGCAATAAACATTGAAGAGGCTGCAGAGAGATTGGAACTGCTGAGTTATTGCAGAGATAGGATGCAGAGAGATTTGATCCTGCACTGTTGATAGAACTGTAAAATGGTACAACTACTTTTGAGCCAGTTTGATATTTTCTCAAAAATCTGAATATAGAAATACCATAATACCCAACTTTCAAGTATTAGAAACATGTTGTTGTTGTTGTTGCTGTGTACCATCAAGTCAGAACTGGCCAGAGCTGAACTTTGAGCAGGTTGTCAGAGGCTCAGGAGGAGACTGGCTTTCTTTCTTCTGTGGAGTAGCTGGTGATTTTGAACTACATGCTTACGAGAATGTAGCCAGATGCACATTTATGTTTATAGCAGCATTTTTTACAATAGCAAGAAAATGGAAACAGCCCAAATACCTATCAACAAATTAATAGATTGAGAAATGGTGGTACATTCACAATAAATTACTATGAAGCTCTAAGGAACAATGAAATGAAATAAAATACCATATAACATGAGAAAGTCTAGAAAGTATTACACTGACTGAAATAACTTGGTCTCATAAGGACAAATAATGCATAAGACCATTTGAGTGAAAATAGAAGGATCACAGAGCAACAGTTGTGTAAATGTTCAAAAGGGAAAGGGGAAGGGAAGAAGCAGAAAAAAGGAAGAAGGAGGAAAATTAGTAGAATAAATGAGGTTAGTGATTAGATGAGGAAGTGAAAGAATAGGAAAGATTACATGAGGACTTAGAAAGGGTGATAATAGGCATAGATCAATAGTAATTAGTTATCTAAAATACATCCTATGTGAGGATATAAAACACAATATATATGAAAAACACACAATATGAGTGAAAGTATATAAAACACAATGTGTGTGTGTATATATATAAGAAACACAATGTATATGAATGATTGATTGTATGCAAACCAATGTATATATGTCAACAAAGAATTTACAACCGAACACATGAGACCAGAAGATCAATAATTTGCCCTAAAACAATACTCAAAAGACAGGAAGAAGAAAGAAAGAAGGATAGTGATGAATGGAAACAAGAAAGTTAGGAAGGGTGCTATTGTATTGAGGATTTAATATAGTGAACTAAAATGTTTATAAATTAATTGAGAATGTATATATAGTATGAACTTTTATCCAATGGATACTTAAAAAATAAAAGGAGAGAAAAAAATTCATATGTATTAGTTATAACTTTGCCACATGAGGTAAAACATTGGTTAACCTGATAAAATCATATTAGAATAGAGTAGGTTCAAAACAAGTTTTTCAAAAGAAAAAAAAAGCACAGAGAGACAAAAAGCCATGTAATGATACACTTGGGAGCCAGGAACAGACACTGGTGTCTGAATATATATATTCAGCTATATACATAATACAGCTCTGGTGGCCTAGTGACAGGAAGGCAAGAAGTGGCACTGCAATCTTGAAGGCACTTGGTTCAAGGGAACTAGCTGCTCCACGAAAAAAGATGGGCAATCATTTCCTGTGTGATTAATTGCCTCTGAAAACCTGCCCAAAGGTCAGCTATGCATCAGTTCCAACTAGATGGGGTCTATCTATCTATCTATTCATCCATCCATCTATCTCATATATATATATATATATATATATATATATATATATATATATATATATACACACACACACACACACACACATGTATATCCCAAACTATATGTAATACATCTCCATATATTTATATATATAACATACTACCATATATATAAACATATATGAACACACACATACAATATATATACCATTAAATATAATATTATACATATACATAAACACACACATACAAATATGCATATACATTGTTGTTGTTGTTGTGTACCATCAAGTCAATGTTTAAAAGTGAAAGGGGTAGGGAAGCATATTCTCCCTTCAATACCATTTAGTGTTTTGACTTGATTTTATCTTTAATGTTCAGTTTTAATAATGTAAATATATGTTGAAATGGATCACTGGTGGCCTAGTAACAAGAAGCTGCGCTGCAATCCTGAAGGCATTTGGCTCAAATCCACCGGTGGTTCCACAGAAGAAGAATGGGAAATCTCCTCCCATGTAATTAACTGTCTCTCAAAATCTGCCAGAGGGTCAGCTATGGATTGGTTCTTACTTGATGGTACACAACAGCAACAAATCTGTATTGAAATAATAGGATGTTTTAAATAGAATTTGTCTTCTGACTCAAACAACAAAAAATATAGCTACAAGTAATATTGATTATTTTTACTCAGTATATTTATTTATCTATCTCACATAAGTTTAATGATGAATTGTGATAGATTAAAAATGTATTAAATCAACGATAGATTAAAAATTTGTGACAAATTTTTAAAAAGTGTTTACTACAGTAAAACATTCAAAATGGTGTTTTCAATGTGTAGAAATTGTTAGAAAGTGTACATGTTGTTTCGACAAGTGTAGCTAAACACACATTTTCAACTTGCATTAAAATTTTTATTAAAATGACAGGAAGGGCCTTGAGGATATATGCACATTATTTTGAATTGCAAAAATGTAAAAAGTTGAAGTATACTATATTCAAAAACTGAACATAAAATAATAATGAATAGGTTAAGAAAAAAATTATAGAAGCAAGTATTAAGGCAGGAAAACATTGGAAAAAGCAATCGCCTTGTTATTTCAGACTTGTGACAAATATAGGGAGCCCTGTTGGCCTAATAGTAAGGAGCTGTGCTTCCATCACAAAAAATACATGGTTCTTTTTTTTTCTATATTTTATTAATTTTCATAAACATTTACAGAGATTTTGGGTTTCCATTCATTCCTTGTTGCACTATTCTCTCTACCCTCCTCCCAGTTTGTTCTTGTCCAAATGCCACAGTGCTTGACTGATTAATCTTCTTTGTCAGTG
>NW_006399786.1:13415201-13423218 GCF_000299155.1 Elephantulus edwardii | reverse complement strand
ACTTCACTGATTTCATCTCCTTGTCAAAGATCAGTTGACCATAGATAGATGGGTTGATCTCTGGATTCTCAATTCGATTCCATTGATCTGTGTGTCTGTCATTGTACCAGTACCATGCTGTCTTTACCACTACGGCAGTGTAGTAGGATTTGAAATCAGGGAGTGAGATACCTCCTACCGCATAAATACATGGTTCTTATCCACCATTTACTCCATAAAAGAAGGAGAGCAATCACCTTCTAGGCGATTAAACATCCTCTGAAAACTCAGTGGTTTGTCAGCTATGGGTAGGTTCCAATTAAAGGTACACAATAGTGTACGGTAAACAATAGTGAAAAAAATATAGAATCCTGATTCCTCTTCACATAAGAATATATGTAAGAACTCTCATTAATATCATCTACTCCCTGATGGGATACACGAAACATTATGGGGAGAGAGGAGAACAAAAACACAAAGGAAGAGATAGCCAGTAGGAGAGTGTTTTCTTATCTTTTAAAGATATAGAGTATAACCAATCAAGAAGACTGGTATTACTGCAAAGAAAGACCAAGAAACATGACAGATTTGCATAATACATACACACAGAAAATTGATTTATTACATAATAAGCACTGAAAGTAGGCTCTAAAATGCAAATTCAGTCAGGTAATTTCTCATTCAAACCTCTCACACCTCCATTGCCTTCAGAAAGATGTTCTGTGGTCTCACCAGAACACACACCATCACTTATGACAACCACATTTATTTGAGCAAATCATTTATGCATTATTCACAAGAAGATTTTCAGTTATTTGACTATATGAAAACTTTAAATACAATTAGATTTCTTCACATATAAAATTTCATTTAATATAGATTGAAAATAAACACAAAAAGTTAAATGATAAAATATTTGACATTGTCATTGTTAAGTGCTGCTGTTGAGTTGAGTACAACTCATACCAACTCAGTGAACTGCATATCTGAACCCTGTCCTATCCTGTACCATTCCTATAATATCTGACATATTTGAGTCCATTGGTGTAGATAGTGAAGAAATTCTTCTTGCTTAGGTTCTTCTCCTTCACTGACCCGCCACCTTTCCAATCATGATGTCTCTTTTCAAGGAATAACATCTACAAACAATATGTCCCTCGTGCCATGGTCCATTTCCCCAGTACTGCTTAAACTTCTGAAAGTTCCCTTTCTATAGCCTTTTTTTCAATGATCTTCAGCAGTATTTTGCTTGCATGTGACATTAATAATTAGTTTCCATATTCTGTAGGACCATCTTTCTTTTTGGAAAAGAGAAAAAAATATGGACTTCTTCCAGTCAGTTGGTCAGACAGCTGACTTCCAAACTTCCTGGCATAGAATGGTGAGCTCATCTAAAGCTACATCTGTTTCTGAAACAAGTCAATTGTTTCCTTTGTGATAAGCAGTACGTTGAGTCCTCAGGCCTACGGCCCTAATTTGCTACTAGATTTGCTGTATAAAGCCTGATTTGCTATTAAAAGTGCAGCACTAAATTGTCAGTTTGTTGTATTTGGAGAATATATTGTTCTCATTATTACAGCCCTCATCTATCAGTTTGCTGTACCGAGATAACTTGTGGCTTGCTGTGATGCTGAACTCTATGCTGCTGATGTGTCAAATGCCACAATGTTTACCCCATGGTAAACAGGTTTCTACAGAGCCCCCAGAATAAGACAGACTAGGAAGCAAGATTAGCCATCCACTTCTTAAATAATAGGCCTCTGAAGACTCTATGAAGAGTAGAGGCACACAGCTAACAACCATTAGCATCCCTATTAAGAATCAGCTTGAGCATTGCCCTATCCTGTGACATCCACATCTTCATTAGTATACTTGATCCCATTGTTTTGGTCACTGTGATAATCTACCTCCTTCACAGTCTTCCTTTCTTTCTCTGACCCTCAACATTTTCCAGCATGATGGGTTTGTTTTATTAACCCCCCCCCAAGGTCTGGGCCCTCCTAACAGCATACCCCAAGTGTGTGAGATAGTTTCATTGTACTTGTCTCTAAGGAGCACCCTTTTTGCACTTCATTCTTGAAAGACTTGTTTGTTTTTTTGGCAACCCATTTGACTTTCATTACTCTTCTTCAACCCTATAAATTAAAGGCATCAATTGTTTTCCTGCCATTCTTATTCTTTATCCAACATTCACATATATCAGTAACTGAAAAGACTGAGACTTGGATAAGGTGGGTGTTCTTTAGTCTTCTATAATATTGCTTATTAGCACTTTGGATAGGTCCATTTTCTCAATACAACATATCTCTTGATTTCTTGACTGCTCTTACAATGGTTACTGTGGATCCAAGTAAAATGTAGTCACTGACAACTTCATTTTTTCCCTTTATCTCACATGATGTTGCCTATTGATCTATTTCTTCCTTCCTTCCTTCCTTCCTTCCTTCCTTCCTTCCTTTCTTTCTTTATGTACAGTTGTAATCCATAGCAAATGTTGTCTGTAGTTAGGGATCTCTCCAAATTATTGAGTAATGACATCACTTTGAGTACTAAAGTGAGTCAGGTTCAGCCCTTGGTCTTCTTGGTCTTTTTGCTTCTTGCTTCTTCTTTGCTCTTCTGTGGTGTTTCAAATTTACTTTATGCAAGCAAATATTTGTCATCTGCATAATGCAAGTTGTTGAAGAGTATTGCTCCAAACTTGATTCCACATTTTCATTTAGAGTCTAGCCTCTCATATGATTTTCTAAGAATGTAGATTGAATTTGTATGGAGAAAGAATACAATCCTGATGCACATTTTTCCTGATTTAAACCATGCAAAGTTTTCTTGCTTTTTACAGATGACAGATTATTTGATTTTATAGGTTTATCATGGGAACATTTAATTTTTCTGTCATTTTGATTCTTCTCAAAGTTAGCCATAATTTGTTATGTTTAGTACAGCCAAAAGTTTTTACATGGTCATGAAAACATAAATAGACAACTTTCTTGTATTCTCTACTTTTAGGGAAGATCCAGTGACATCAGTAGTGATGTCTCTCCTTCTATATTCTGTTATTAATCCAGTTTGAATGTCTGGTAATTCTCTGTCAATCCAAAGACATTTGACTGTGTAGATAATTACAAGCTATGTCTAATATTGAGATGAATGGGAACCTAAGAGCACTCAATTGTACTCATGTGAAACCTATATATAGACCAGGAGGCTCACATGTGAGCAGAGCAATGGAATACTGTTGTTGTTGTTTGGTGCCATCGAATCGTAGACAACTCATAGCGACCCTATGAATGAACGGCCTGAGCACTGATCATACATAGAGTTTCCGGAGGCAAGCCATTTCGGAAGTGAATGCCGCTCCTGCTTCCAGGCTTGTCAGGAAGCTGCAACTAACACTGTCCACCATGAGTACCCATTACCACGATTGGCACATCACTGTCACAGTCTTCAGCATCAAAGCAACCACGAGTTACTTCTGTACAGCAATGCACAGACCAGTGCTATACCACCTAGAAGAATGTTTGACAGGAAAACAATTTGAACCTGACCGAGGGCTGCAGATGAAAATCACCCACCTTCGTCTTGGTAGCATAACTTCCTTTCCACTAGGCCAACGTGGCTCTCTCTTTGTCATTATCATTATGGTATACTACATAATTAAAATTAAGAAGGGAGTGTATCAGGGTTGTATTCTCTCTCAATACCTATTCAATCTGTATGCTGAGAAATTATTTGAGAATCTGGACTCTATGACGATGAATGTAGCATCAGGACCAGAGGGAGACTCATCAAAACCTGTGTTATGCAGATGATAAAACCTTGTTTGCTGAAATATACCCTTCAATATATATTGTAGCTCAATGTCAAGAAAACAAAGATTCTCATCACTGGACTGATAGGCAACATCATGAAATATGGAGAAAAGACTGGAACTGTCAACAACTTCATCTTGGATCGACAATTAACACACTTGATACCAGCAGTCAAAAAGTAGGAAACATATTGCACTGGGGAAGTCTGTAGTTAGGGACTTCTCCAAATTGTTGAATAATGACATCAGTTTGAGGATTAAAGTGAGTCTGGTTCAGGCCTTGGTCTTTCCAGTCACTTACTAGGCAGCTGAGAGCTGGACAATAAATGACAGAGGAAGAATAGATGCCTTTGACCTACGCTGTTGAAGAGTACCGAACATCCCATGGACTGCCAAAAGAACAAATATGTCATGGAAAAGGTACAGGAAGCCTGCTCTTTGGAGGCAAGGATGATGAGACTTCACCTCACATATTCTGGGCATGTTCCTAGGAAAAAAAAAAGACATTATTCACAGAAAGCAGGAGGATGAGTGAAGGAGAAAAAGACCCTTGAACATGTGGATTGACATGGTGACTTCCACAATGGGCTCTAGTGTGTCAGGACTTGTGAGGATGGCACAGGATAGGACTGTGCTCAGATCTGTTGTTCATAGAGCTGCTACAGGTCATACTCAACTCGATGGCAACTAACAACAACAACAGCAACAGCAGCATCTCTGTTAATGTTCTGTTCCAGCTACTTTACATAATCCTCAGTAAGATTTTACTTGCATGGGGTACTGAAGTTTGGTTTTTGTTTTATAATTTCTACATTATATTTGAACACCTTTTTTTTGGAATGAAACTAATAGGGGTCTTTTCCAACCAGTGGGTCAGGTATTTGTCTTTGAAAATTTTTTACATAGACAGACACTCAGAGCAAAATCTGACTTTAAAACATGTTCATTGATATTCCACCAATTCTTAGGGTCTTAACATTTTTCAAATGCCTTGTGTTAAGCTTATACGTCTTCCTTCATTAGCATTGGTTCCTGATCTTATGCTACTTTCGGAAATATTTCTTTAACCATTTTGGAGGGTTTGTTTGTTTGTTTGTTTGTTTGTTTACAGTTACTCTTTGTATTCCTTTCATCTTTTGATGATTCGTGCATTATCAAGATTATGCTTACAGATTCCTTCTGTATTGCAACTCAAGGTTGAATATATTTAAATGCTGACTTCTTCCTTTTTTATTTTCTAACTACAGCTCTTTGCTTGTATTGTTATAATACTTTGCTTTCTCTTTTCAAGCTGTCCTTTTAAATCTTCGTTTGTCTCTTTTACTTTAGAATTTCTTTCCTGTGTGTTGGAATTTCAGAGTATCTTCTGACATATATTTTGGCTTTTCCTTTATCCCTTTCTTTTGTAATGACCTTTGGATTTCTTCATGGATGGTGTCTTTAATGCCATCCATAATTCATCTTCTCCTTGATCAGCTATGGGTTGGTTCTGACTCTATGGTACACAAAAACAACTTGTTGTTGATCACTAGTGCTCATGGCATCAAACTTATTTTTAAGATTTTGTTTTTTAATTCAGATCAGATAAAGATTTTATTGTGGTTCGTGTGGACTTATTTTCATTTTCTTCAGTTTCAATTTGAACTTTCACATGAGTTACTAATGGTTTTTTCTACAGTAAGAATCAGGCCTGTTATGGAGTTGGTTTCTTTTGTGTGTGTGTGTGTGTATGAGTGTGTGTATTGTTGTTGTTGATTTTTTTTGTCCCCCCCCCCTTTTCTTGTTATGTACCATCAAATCGGATCTGACTGGCACAGGAGGAAATTGTCCCTCCTTTTCCAGTGGAGCTTCTGATGGATGCGAACCGAATACCTTCCAGACTGCAGCACAGCTTCTTGTCCCTAGGCCACTAGAGCTCCCTTAAACTGGTTTTAGATACTAATTTTGAGCTTCTCTATTAATTATTTCCACATCAATGAATTTCATATGTAGAGTTGTCATTTAATAGAAATAGGTTCTAGAGTTCTTCACATTAATAAAAGAATTATTTAAAAGGAAAAATAGTGTAAAAGGAAGAACAGATATTATGGAACTTTGAATTCTGCACAAATTGTCCATAAATTTAAAAATATTCTGAACGAATAAAGTCTGTTTATATTAAGAAATTAGTATGAGTAAAAAAAGAAAAGGATTATTAGATGGCATTAAAGAGTAATGAAATTGAATGAAAAGTGTAAGAATAAAAGAGTATCTTTTTATATACAATATATTGAAAAATGAGAGTAAAATTCTTTATTTTATTTGTGTGTGTGTGTGTATATGTTCGCTTCATAATTTCTCCAAAACCTTCTTGAATATATATAAAAGCAAAAGTAAGGAAGAGGAGAAGTGAAGAAATAAAAGTGTGGCCTAATATTTTTCAAATATTAAACCTATTTTTCATCCCATTGGAACTATTTAAAGAATATTTTCTTCAACTGCAATAATTTATCCTTCTATTCTTAATCTTCTCCCTACTCCTCCAACCCCGACCCCTACCCCCCCACACACACACACACAGAAGCCTTGCTTGTGTGTAATAGATACATTCCTTCTGGTTCCATTTACTTCCTTCACACAGTTTGTGCCATCTGAGAATAATGAATCAGTGTTAAGGAAGGCAATTTCATTGTACATTGAAATCCTTCATAAAACCACATCCTGCAACCTCCTCAGTCTCTCTATATAGAATTTCCTTCAATAAAGGAAGTACTATTACAAAGCACCTTGGATGCTTCTTGAATCAGATATTGTCTTAAATGAAAAATATCCAGTTCTCTGAATTCTGATCTCATTTGTAAGCTGATATTTTTCTGTGATTTTCTGAGATCCTAATTTTTCTTCAAACTAAAATTATTTGTTCATACTTTTCAGACCTTTATTCAAGTCAAAATGAAATTATTCTATTTATAAACACCTTTTTTGTATTATACCCCAAAGTATGCAGTAATAAATCTTAATTTAAAATCTTGCATAAATATGATGATTAATTTTTAATTGCAATTTTTAATTGCTGTATGTTCTAGTAGTTAAACATGACAGATTGTGGTCTCTGTGACTTAAAATGATTATGATGAGAATTGATAAATTGAATATTTTATCATTTTGAATGATAAAACTCTGTAAAATGTCTCTTTGATTACTCATTAATAAATTCATAATACCAGGAGACATCCTGACTCCTCAGTTTAAAAAAAAAATAAACACAAAGAGGAAATTGATAAACCACTACAACCACAAAATGTATTTGAGTGCACATAAAATGAGAGATCATATTAAATATGTCAGTGTTATCTGAAGTGCAATACAGACAAGTATTACATTAAGGTAGGATGAATTCTAAATAACACAAATTATCCATGACTCATAAGTAATATAACATTCTACTTTACCAACTTCTATATATTTCAACCTATCGTTATAGTCACTATGTCAATCTATTTTGTTGAGAGAATTTCTCTTTTTTATCTTACATTTTCCCACGCATGATATTTTTTTTCCTAAGTACTAGTACCCCCTAACTACCTCTCCAAAGTGTGTGAGACAAAGTCTCTCCCCCTTTCTCTTTACAAGCACTCTGATTGCATTATCCCCAAGACAGTGTAGTCCATTCAATACCTTTCTCAAATACCACAACTAAAAGATCTCAATTCTACTCTTTCATCCATAGTCACTATCCAACTTCCCATACCAAATAATAGAAAAGACTGTGGCATGGATTAGATGCTCTTTAACACTTTGGAGAGGCTCTTGACAGAAAATTTTCCAAATATAACACATCTTTTTATTTTTGAATGCTATATTGAGGATGTTGATTGTGAATCTAAGTAGGATAAAATTGACGTTAATCTTTTCTCCATATATCATGACAGTAAATTGGATCAGTGATAAGGATTTATATTTTCTTGATATTGAGATAGAATCCACATTGAAATTTATAGTCTTGGATAGTCTTCAACAATCACTTAAAACTCTATGAATGCGGAGAAATGATGAAAGTTATACAAGTATATATGTCTTCCATTCATAGGGCCGTTATGATTCACATATGACTCGATGGCACTTAACAACAACAGCCTGTTGTTGTTGTCGTCGTTGTTGTTAAGTGCTGTCGAGTTGCTTGGGACTCATAGCGACAACAGCCTGGAACTCTGTTCTGTCATGTGCCAATCGCACTGCCTTCAATACACC
>NW_006399786.1:13411985-13413271 GCF_000299155.1 Elephantulus edwardii | reverse complement strand
GACATAGCTTGCCTCAGGAAACCCTATGAACCTAGAGAAAGATGGAAGTTATACAAGCGTTCAGGTCTTTCATTCATAGAGTCACTATGAGTAGCCTATGATTCATTGACACTTGGCAAGAAGAACAACAGTCCTGGGACACTGGGACATAATAACATCAGGCTGTACCTATCATCTGTCTCTACAACACCACCCTATATCATCTACAGTTGTATGAGTCATTCTCCTGACAGATCTGAGTCTCTTTTGTACCTTCCAGTAAACCACTGACTCAAGGAACATGGAAGAGTAGAGGAACTGAATGAAAGAGGGACTGCTGATTTCAGAAATAATGGAGTTCAGTAGATCAAACATTTTGGACACTGTTGACTCTGTACTTCTTGTAACTAGTCTGTAATTAATAAATTATGAGTACAGTACTTAATATAGACACTTACAAAAGAAATCTTTCTTGGAATAAGTAAAGAGTACTCCTTAGAGGTCAGGATCGTGAATTCATCTCTCATACTTCAGACATGTTGTCAGAAGGTACCACTTCATGGAAAGACATCAGGTAGGTAAAAGTGGAGTGACAGAAAAGTGGAGGAAAATCCTCATAGGGTGTCATTAACATGGAGACTACAATTGTTCTGAGCATACTGAAGATCATGATGATGTCACAAGATAGTTCAAGGTTTAGATATGTTGTTTATAGGGTCACTTGGAGTTGTTGATTTGACAGCGTTTGTAGGCTGATGTGAAACAATTGGATTTTGGAGGGTAAGTTCTCTTCTTTTAGTTGAAAGATAGCTGTAAAATCTTTGATTGGTTTTTATTTCGTTCAAAATAGTGTGTGAGCTAATAGATTTTACTGGATTTAGCCAACAATCAGCTGTGATCTGGAAGCCTATTGTGTATGCCAATCAGGACCTTGTGGGTGGGCCTTTATATTTAAAACTCTTTTCCTGTTGTGTTTGGGAAGAACATTCTCTTAAGTGGTACAGCATTTATCTTTCAGTTTCCTGTATTGAGGTAAGTGGGGGTTTCTGTGATGCTGGACGCCGTGCCACTGGTATGTCAAATGTCATAATGGTTACCCATTGTGGACAGGATTTTGTGGAGTTCCCAGTTTAAGAAAAGCTTTGAATGTGGATTGGCATCTACTTCCTAAACAACATGCTTTTGGAAACTCTATGAACTCTAGAGAAATGATGGTAGTTATATAACAGGGTTCAGATTCCCCCCTCCCCATAGGATCACTATGAGTCATGCTCAGCTCGATAGCACTTAACAACAACTGCAGCAGC
>NW_006399786.1:13390093-13409535 GCF_000299155.1 Elephantulus edwardii | reverse complement strand
TCACTGTTGTTGTTATCTGCCATCAAGTTGCCTGCAACTTATAGTAGCCCTATGTTTTCCAAAGAAAGGTAATCCAACAGAGTGTGGAAACTATAGAACAATATCGTTAATTTCCCACACAAGCAAGATTCTGCTGAAGATTATCCAAAAATTACTGGAATAGCACACCAGCAGATAACTGCCAGAAGTCCAGGCTGGGTTTAGAATGGGTCATAGTACTAAGGATATTGTAGCTAATGTTAGATGGATCTTAGCTGAAAGCAGGGAGTACCAGAAGAATATCTATCTGTGCTTCGTTGATTATGCAAAGGCTTTTGACTGTGTGGACCATATCAAACTGTGGCTGACTCTGAGAAGAATGGGAATCCCAGAACAATTGATCGTTCTAATGCAAAACTTATACTTGAACCAAGAGGTAGTCACCTGAACAGAGCCAGGAAACACTGCATGTTTCAAAATTGGGAAGGGCATATGCCAGGGATGTATCCTGTCTCCATAGCTTTTCATCCTGAATGCAGATCATATCATCAGGGAGGCTGGGCTCTATGAGGAGAAATGTGGGGTCAGGATTGGCAGAAGATCTATCAACAATCTGTGTTATGATGATGACACAACCCTGCTTGCTGAAACTGAGGAGGGCCTTAAGTGCTTGCTGCAGAGGGTCAGGGACTGCAGCCTTCAATATGGACTGAGGCTCAATGTCAAGAAGACGAAGATTCTGACCACTGGACCAATTGGCAGCATCAGGATGGATGATGAAGAGATTGAGATTGTTCACAGCTTTAGTCTGCTTGGCTCCACCATCAACACTCTTGGCACCAGCAGCCAGGAAATCAAAAGACATATTGACATGGGAAAGTCTGCTGTTAGAGTCCTCTCTAAAGTACTCAAGAGCAACGATGTGTGTCTGGAGACTAAGGTGCATCTGGCACAGGCCACGGTCTTTGCAATCACTTGTTATGCATCAGAGAGCTGGACAATGTCCAGGGAGGATAGAAGGAGAATTGATGCTTTTGACCTTTGGTAGTGCTGAGAGTGCCATGGACTGCTAAGAAAACAAACAGATTAATCCTGGAGAGGGTTAAACCGGGCAGCTTCTTGGAGGCAAGGATTCTGGGGCTTCTTCTGACATAATTTGGTCATGTTGTAAGGAGGCACCGGTCCTTAGAGAGGGACATCATGCTTGGTAGGGTGGGGAGCAGGTGCAGGAGGGGAAGGCCCTCTGGGAGATGTATTGATTCGGTGACTGGGACAATCGGGATGAATGTGTTGGAAACAATGAGATTGGCACAGGACAGAGCAGAGTTTAGGGCTTTTGTACATAGGGTCGCTATGAGTCGCAAGTGACTCGATGGCACATAACAACAACAACAACAACATCAACATGTACAACAGTTCAGAAATTTACCCTATTATGAGCCAATCTCATTGTCAGAAAGACCCAGTCATACTTCTCTAGTCACTGAGTCAATCCATCTCATCCTGGGCCTTCCTCTCCTGCACTGTCCTTCTACCCTTCCAAGCATTATGTCTTTATCCAAGTATTGGTGTCTCCTGGCTACTTGCCCAAAGTATGTGAGATTGAGATTAAAAATTATTGCCTCCAGGAAGCAGCTTGGTTTCGCCTTCTTTAGGACAGACCTGTTTGTTGTTCTGGCAGTCCAAGGTATGTTCAATATTTATCACATCCAAAAAGCATCACTTCTTCTATCATCCTTAGTGATTGTTCAGCTCTCTGATACAATAAGTAATTGCAAAGTTCATGGCCTGGATTAGGGGCACCTTAGTCTCTAGACTGACATCATTGTTGTTCAGTGTTCCCTTCAGAAGTCCCTAAAGCAGACTTTCCCAGTGTCATTTGTCGATTGATTTCCTGATAGCTGATACAAGACTGTTGACTGTGGAAATAACAAGCTGAAGGTGTTAAAAATCTCAGTCTCTTCTCCATCCTTCATGAAGCTCACCACGTCTATGCTTTCCAAATATCAGTCCTTCTTCCCAGTTCCCAACTTTACATTTCATTCCCTTGTCATTATCATAGCATCTTGGTTGCATGTCCAATCAATTTCCAACAGCAAAAGTTGGTAGAAGCTATCTATTTCATCCTCTTTGGCTGTAGTTTTTGGTGCATATATTTGAGTCTTTCTTGTATGTGTATGGAAATTATTCTGTCACTCACAGAATGGGTCTAGAAATGGTCTTTATAACTATGGAAGTGAGTCCATTTTATCTCACCTTTTCATCTGCAGGGTAGTAGATCATATAATTATTGATTTAAAATATCCCATGCCAAACCACTTCATTTTGCCAATGCCTGTTGTTGTTGTTGTTGTTGTTATGAGCTGTCAAGTCGCTTGAGACTCATAGTGATCCTATGTATATAACTCTGAATCCCGCTCTATCCTGAGTCCCCCTTTTTGTCTCCGACACCTACCCCCATTATCCCAGCAATCCATCTCATCGAAGATCTTCCTCTCTTGCACTGTCTTTCCACCCTCTCAAGCATGAGGTCCCTCTCCAAGGACTGGTCCTTCCTTGAAGAATGCCCAAAGTATGCAGAAGGAGCTTCAGAATACTTGCCTCCAAAGAGTAGGCTGGTTTCACTCTCTCCAGAATGAACCTGTTGGTTTGTGCTAGCAGTTCATGGTATATTCAATACTCTTCTCCAGCACCACAATTCAAAGGCATCAATTATCCTTCTATCATCCCTAGTCAATGACCATCTCTCTGATGCTTAGTAAGTATTGTGAAGATCACGGCTTAGATGAGGTACACTTTAGTCTCCAGACTGAGAACACTGATTTCAGTACTCTGGAGAGGTCCCTGACACCAGACTTTGTCAAAGCAATTTATCTTTCAATTTCCTGGCTGCTGGTACCCAGAGTGTTGATTGTGGAGCCAAGCAAACCAAAACTGTTGACAGTCTCAATCTCTTCTGCCAATAGGAGCAGTGGTGAGAGTCTTTTTTTTCTTGATGTTGAGCTTCAGTCCATGTTTAGGGCTTCTATGCTTGATGTTCTGTAGCAAATGCCTGGAAATTCCCCAGTTTCATCGAACCAGATTGTGTCATCTGTGTAATGCAGGTTGTTAAATCTTCCTCCAGTCCTGAGGCCGCATTCTTCCACATAGAGCCCAGCCCCCTGGAGGATCTATTTCATATATAGATTGAAATGTTATCAGGATAGAATGAATCCACAGTGTACACTCTTCTCATTTTGGACCATGTAGTGTTTACTTGCTTCATTCTGACAACTGCATCCTGGTCCAAGTATAGTTTTCACATTAGCACAATCACATGCTCAAGGATTTCCATTCTTCTCAGAATCAGCCACAATTTGTTGTGATGCACAGTCAAACACCTTTGCATAATCACAGAAACACAGATAGATATTCTGGTATTCCCTGCTTTCAGCCAAGATCCATCTAACATTAGCTATAATATCCCTTGTCCCTAGTACCATGGTCTCATCTAAAGCTGGCCTGCACATCTGGCAGTTCTCTGTTGATGCCAATGCCTAGTATATCAATAGTTATGCATTCCATTTCTTCCTTAACGATCTCCAACTTTCCTCCATGCATATTTTTCACATTCCACACTCCAGTCAGTAGTGTCTCTTTCCTCTTCTTTTGTTATTCCCAATGAGAAGGTTCTGCCTCTGGTGTCAAATCTGCTAGTCTAATATAATTGTTCTCTATTGTACATAACATTTTCTAATGCTTGCTATTTCAAGAGTGGCCAATCCTTCTCCTCAGTCTCTCTTAATTTGTTTGCTTGACTTTAAAGTAATATTTGAAAGACAAGATTTTTTTTCCAGAAAAAAGACATATGTGAGACTCTCAGGTAACATATCAGGTTTTGCCTCAAGTTGTAATACTCAAGGATGCTGAAGTCAGAATTTTAAATGACCCAGGAAGCATCAAAGGAATAAGGAACAAGTTCTAGATTCTCCGCAACCTCGCCAGCATTTGATGTTTGCTTCTCTGTTAAATTTTGCTATTCTTACTGGGGTGAGATGATATCTCATAGTTGTTTTGATTTACATCTTTCTTAGAGCTAGGGACTTTGAACATTTCTTCATGTTTTTGTTTGCCATCTGAATGTCTTCTTTGGTAGTGGCTGTTCATATCCTGTGTCCATTTTTCAATTGGGTTGTTTACCTTTATCTTGTTGTGGTGCTCAAGTATTTTATAAATTCTAGGTATAAGTCCCTTATCTGACATGTCATTTCCAATTTTTCCCCCAACCTGTGCCTTCCCTTTTTACTCTGTTGGAGAAGTTTTTAGATGTGCATAGGGATTTGATTCTTAAAGGTCCCATTCACCTATTTTATCCTCTGCTGGTTGTAGATTTTTCAGGATGCTTGGAAGACTGTTTATATTGTGGATTAGGACTTCTAGCAAAATTAAGCAGAGTAGCAAACATCAAATGCTGACGAGGTTACAGAAAAACTTGAACCCTTATTCACTGTTGTTTGGAGTGTAAAATGGTGCAACCACTATGGAAGGCCATATGGCACTTTCTCAAAAAGTTGCAAATAGAAATACCATTTGACCCAGCAATTCCACTATTGGAAATGCACCCTAAAGAAACCATAACTTCTACCCAGGCAGATATATGGGCACCCATGTTTACTGAGGCTTTGTTCACAATAACAGAGTTGGAAACAACCTAAGTGCCCATCAACAAACGAATGGATAGAGAAGCTGTGGTATATTCACACAATGGATTACTACGCTGCATTGAAAAAGGAACTCATGAAATATTATTCAAAATGGGTGACCCTGGAGGACTTTATGCTGAGTGAAAGTGCCACTGTTGTAGAACAAGACTGACATACTGGTTGCAGTGAGACTGAGAAAGATTGAATAAATTATGTATACTTTAATGAAACAGATTAGGGAGAGAATTGTTTAAAAGTGATATATGATTGAGTATTATGGTCATGACAAGAGTCCAGAATGAAGGCTGCATAGTGGAATATAGTCAGGTAAGGGGGGGCGGGGGGGGGAATTGTACACCAATGAAAGAATTTTTCTTTTACTCTTCAAAGAGAAGAGTGAACTGGGAGGGAGGGGTGGGCGGGGAGAAAAATGCAACAATGAATAAATGAAAATCCCAAGTCTCTGTAAATGTTCATTAAAATTAATTAAAAAAAGAAACAAAAGAAATCAATGTTTCAATCCATTTCTTGACATCATTGATGTCAAGAATGATCCTAGATTCCTCTTTCATATTTTTAATTTATGATCAAAAGGACTAAAATCAGGATAAACTAGAATAAATATAAAAAACAATAAACAAAGAGTGCAAAGGGGAACTCTACCAAAAAGAATTGGCTGACAAAGAAGAATTTCATAAAACAACATATGATCAAGAGTCCATGGTGTTGAAGGAAGAAGCTCAACCTACTCTGAATGAATTGGCAAAAACCAAGTCCCCAGGAATTGATGGAATATCAATTGACATACTTCAGCAAACAGATGTTGCCCTAGATGCATGCACCAGGTAATGCCAAGAAATCTTGAGGACAACTACCCGCCCAACTGGTTGGAAGAGATCTGTATTTATTCCTATTCCAAAAAAAAGGTGACCCAACAGTGTAGAAATTATCAAACAATATCACTAATACCATATATAAGTAAATCCTGATGAATATTATCCAGAAACTAGTGGAACAGAACATCAGCAGAGAACTTCCAGATGTGTAGGCTGGCTTTAAAACAGGATGTGGCACTAGGGACATCATAGCCAACATTAGACAAATCTTGGTTGAAAGCACAGAGTACCAGAGGAATGTCTATCTGTGTTTCATTGACTATGCAAAGACATTTGTGGATATGCAAAGACTGTGTGGATCACAACAAATTATGGCTAACTTGAGAAAAATGGGAATCCCAGTACACTTAATTGTTCTCATGTGAAACCTGTATTTGGACAAGAAAGCAGTAGCCAGGAAAGAGCTCATTGCATGGTTCAGGATCAGGAAAAGTGTGCATCAGGGATGCATCCTATCTCCATATCTTTTCAATCTATATACAGAACAGGCCATTCAGAAGGCTGAACTTTATAAGGAAGAATGTGGCATCACACAGATTACATAATCTTACTTGCTGACACTGATGAGAATATGAAATATTTGCTGCAGAAGTTCAAGGAGAAATCTTCAATATGAATTGAAGCTCAACATTAAGAATACAAAGATTCGTACTACTGTGCCAATTAGCAGTTTCATGATGGAAGAAGAAGAGACTGAGATTGCTGATAACTTCAGCTTGCTAGGTTCCACTATCAATATTCTTGGCATTAGCAGACAGGGAATTAATAGATGAATTGCGTTGGGAAAGTCTGCTGTCAAGGACCTTATTAGAGTACCGAAGAGAAACAATGTCAGTCTTGAGACTAAGGAACACCTGATCCAAACCATGATCTTTTCTATTACTTGCTATGCATCAGAGAGCTGGACAATCACTAAGGATGGCAGGTAAAGGATCAATGCCTTTGATTTGTGGTGCAGGAGAAGAGAATTGACCATACCGTGATCTGCCAGAAGAACAAAGAAAGAATTTTGTCCAGAGGAGGTTGAAACCAAGCTGCTCCCTGGAGGCAAGGTTTTGGGTTTTTTTGTTGTTGTTTTGTTTGGGGTTTTTTTACATGCATGGTTGGTGTTTTCTTTTTCAAAGAGGAGTTCTAAAACATCACACTAAATAAGGCCAAAAGGTAAAGTTTAAAATAGACTGTTTTATAAGTAACGATAAATGATAACATATATAATGACAGTTCGTTCATGCTACAAAATCTTTATCTTAAGAGTGTATGATACATCTAGTTGGCAATAGCGCCCAAGTTTTCCAAATTAGGTAGTCATCACTTTTCTCTGATCTGCAAAGACCTCTCATTTTGTTGCCTTCTGCTTTTGTTGCATGGTCTCAGAATCCCTCTGCTCTCTGCTTTCTCTGAGAGGCACTCAAGCTGTTCTCTTTTCTTTTTCCCTTGCTAATCTCCTGGGTTTTCTTCATGTTTTTCTGGAGGGCAAGTTCTCTCTGATTTTCACGGGCCATCCTGACCACCAGACAGAGCCTGGAAGAGAGCGACTAGGAAAATCAATGGTTCCCTGGCAGCATCACCCAGTTGGTGGTGTCCTCCTAGCATGCCTGGCCCCTTGCAAGGTGACACCTAGGTGCCCTCAGTGGCCTCACCCACAGATGCTGGCCTAGCATGCTTAGAGGCAAGTATTTTCAGGCTCTGTCTCACATATTTTGGGCATGTGACCAAGAGGTACCAGTCCTTGAATCAGGACATCATATTTAGAAGGGTGGAGGGACAGCACAGAAGAGGAAGACCCAGGATGAAAAGGATTGACTCAGTGACTGGATAAATGGGATTATATTAGTCAGAAATGACAAGACTGGCTCAGAACAGGGCAAGTTTCAGAGCTGTTGTACATAGGTTGCTTTGAATCACAGGCAACTTGATCGCATATAACAACAACAACAACAACAACGTGAAGCTACCAATTGCCCCAATAGTGAGAATCTATGTTTTCTTGATGTTGAGCTTCAATACAAGTGTACAGTCTTTGAATATCTGAAGCATATACCTCAAGTTCTCCTCAGTCCCAGCAAGCAAGATTGTGCCATCATCCTAACAGAGGTAGTTGGTTAATCTTCCTACAATCCTGATGTCACATTTCTTCCCATAAAGTCTAGTGTTCCAAATGACCTGTTCTGCATATAGATTGGAAAAGTATAGAGATAGGATGGATCCCTGATACACACCTTTCCTGATTCTGAACCATGCATTGCGCTCTTTTCTGGCTATTGCTTCCTGGTCCAAATATAGGTTTCATATGAACACAATTAGGTTTTCTGGGATTCCCATTCCTCTGAAGATTAGCCACAATTTGTTGTGATCTACACAGTCAAATGTCTTTGTACAGTCAATGAAAGACAGGCATTCCTTTGGTACTCTCTACTTTCAACCAAGATTAGTCTGTTGGCTATGATGTCGCTAGTGCCATGGCCTCTTCTAAATCCAGCCTTCACAGTTCTCTGCTGATGTGCTGGTCCATTAGTTTCTGGATTATCTTCAGCAGGATTTTTCTTACATATGGTATTAGTGATATTGTTCAATAATTTCTACACTATTGGGTCACCTTTTATTGGAATGGGAATAAATACGGATCTCTTCCAGTCAGTTGGCCAGGTAGTTGACCTCCAGATTTCTCAGTATAATCTGGTGAGTGCATCTAGGGCAGCATCTGTTTGCTAAAATGTGTCAACTGGTATTCCAGTCATTCCTGAAGCCTTGTTTTAATCAATTTCTTCAGAGCAGCTTGAACTTCTTCCTTCATCATCATTGCCTCTTGGTCATATGTTATTTCATTAAATTCTTCTTTGTCAATTTTTTTGGTATAATTCCCCTTTGCAGTCCTTCCTTGTTCTTTTGATGCTTCCTGGGTATTTCAACATCCTGTCTTCAGCATCTTTAAGTATTTCAATGCAAGCCTTAAACTTGTTTTAGACCCTTCACCTTAAGAAATGCTGAGTGAGTCCAGTACTTTTGATTTTTCAACTCAAGCTTTTGTACATTTAATAAGAACACTTTGCTTTGTGTTCCCAAGCTGCCCTTTGAATCACTAGGTATCAATAGAATAATAAAATAATTTAAAGTAATTTAAAATGGAACTCTATATAACAACAAAAAATAGCATAAGTAAAACTTTTTAGTCAAAACTTATAATTTCACAAATATAGGGAGTAGAGAGAGAATAATTAAATGAAAAAGATAAGAATAGATATTAGCAAGACCATTTCTCTTAAATTTCCAGTGTCCCAATTGCCTCATTTATGAGTTGAGTATTACTGGAATATATCAGATAAAGCAAGCCAAAATCACTTCAAGTGCCACACTGAATATGCAAATAATATCATCATATAGGACTTGGGAGGAAAATGTAGTAGTAGTTGTGACAGTGCAAAGTGCAGAGCTTTAGCTGTAAAGAGTAGGAAGTACTCCACAAAAACAAGAGCAATGAATGGTCACAAGTGTCACATTTTAAGAGACATTGGAATTAAATTTATTTTTGGCACAAGACTCGTCAATATTTCATTTTGTTATGTGTAACGCTCGCATACACTGGAGCCAACTCAACAACAAACAAGAGGAGCACATAAACTCTATTTTTAAAGAAAAATTATATTAATGACTTATTCTATTTTAAAATTTCATTGCTGTCTTTATTAAATGATATTAGGTAAGATTTGGTTAATATTAAGCACAGGCACAAAGCAATCACCATTCCTTAGAGTTGTGCCATCTTCGCAGTTCTCTGCTTTGTATAAACCTGTGGCTGTAGTTACTCTGTCAGCCCATCTTATTCTGAATGTTGCTTTTTCCTTTTTTTTCCTTATCCTGAACGTTAATAAGTATAATGTATTTCTCTCTGGAAGGGAGGAATTTTGATAACATTCTCAAAGAATATGAAATGATGTCTCACCATCCACACTACTAAGGAATATTCAAGTTCTACTTCTTTCAAGAGATTTTTTATTTATTTCTGATGCATATGACATGATTGAAAACATCTCAGTATGTAAAAAGTATCTGTAAATATAAGTGTTAGATCAAAGCCAGGGAACAACAATTAATTTGGTAGCATAGTGAGATGATTACTCATTTATACTGAAATATATAACTTTTGACATTTTCTTGACATCAGTAATAATTGAGGGGAACTTGCCTTGCCTGAAGTCCTTACTCTCTGTTCCCTGGGCTGGTAGAAAAGCATACCTTGCCTGGGGACCTCACTGGAAGGGGAACCCTCCCTGCTAAAGTCCTTCCACTTTTGTCCTGGGTCTTGCTAAAAAGTTTGCCATGGCTAGACGGAGCTCCCTGGGAGGGGAATTTGATCTGCCCAAAGACCTCTGTGGTTCTGAGGCTGGTTAAAACGTTCCCCAAGCCATGATTTTTTAAATTACTCCCTACTTATGTGAAAATTGGACAATGAAGGATGGTAGAGCAATCAATGTTTTTGAATTATGTTGGAGAAGACTGTTGAATAGTTAGTGGATTTGAACCCATGTACCTTGAGGATTTCAGCACAGCTTCTTACCACTAGGCCACTAGATTTCACTCATGGAAGATGGAGGATCAGAGAAAGAAAGACAGACTTGCAACAAGACAATGACTGTGATAGTGGGCTTAAGTATATCAGAGATGATGACAGTGGTACAGGATGGGGTGAGGTTTAGATAAACCAGTACTCGACTGGATGACACCTAAATAATAACAAGACGTAACAACAAACAAGTCATGAACTCTTTACATACTGACACTGAAATCTCTAAGTCTTAAATTGTTTTAAATATTACCTATGAGTCTTTTAAAAATAATTTTTATATTCGTCGTTGTATCAGTTAGTTCCATAGAAACAAGGAGTAATTAGGTAATTTCCCCAGTACTCGAAATTACGTGCTGATTTTCTTTATAATTTATATCTTACATGCTTAAAATCTCAATTATTTTGTTAAAATTATATACCAATGATTTTTTTCCTAATACACATCTTACTAAGTCATTCAGTCATTCTTATAATAAAGTCATAATAAATACGTGCTATCAAGGATGCAATTCTGACACTGCGAAAATATAATAAATTGAAACATAAATATTGTTAAACTAAAATGGGTCTATCAAAGATTAAACTATTTTTTTTTAAATTACGATTGCACTCTTTCTCCCCCCTTCTTCAAGTATTTGCAAATAAAATAAAACTATTGTGAAACCATGTTCAGATAACAGGTGCTTTTCTTTTTTCCCTTTCAACTCATATAATATGGAACAAAAGAATAGCTAGGGTATTTCCCATTAATTGTTTCTATTGTGTATGAATTACCCTGAATATTCACAACATTTTATTCGACAGTCTCTTATTAAACAAAAGCAACTAAGTTTGCAGGACATCATTTTCTATGCTACATTTAATATGCAAACTCGTTTTGAAAAGCATGAGGCACCTGCACCACAGATTTCAAATGAATTTGCATAATAAATATAGTCCAGACTCTAAGCTTGTCTTGTAGAGGACAATGACAGATGTGTAAGCAGTTTTGTGCATGAGTCCTGAATAACTAAATTTGCTTTAGAGTTGAATTTCAGGGTCAAAGTAGGATATGTGATTTATAATAGGATAAATGGTTTATATAAGTAAACATATTAGAGCATCCATTTTTGTGTGTGTATTTTGTTCTGTCCTCCATGCAAATTGGCAGGTGCTTATCTTCTATCAACAAATTCTGGATTCTTGAATACATGACAAACTCACATTTGGAAGATAAGATCCTCCAACTTCTCCACATGGTGTGAGAAAATGATTAAATATTTATATTGTCCTTCTTTCCTCTTTTATTTTGTGTGTGTGTATGTTTTCACTGTTGTTTATTCATCATGAATGCTTCACCATGTTTTTATTAGGCTATATCTGATAGTAGCGGGCAGAGATATTAATAAAGTAATAAATTTTATTGATCATTAGAATAAGTATGTACAAGATTTTATAGGGAAGCAGGAGTGGCATCCACTTTCTAAATAACATGCCTCTAGAAACTCCATGAACTTTGTTAAATGTCAATAGTTATACAGGGGTTTCAGGCCTTTGGTTCATAGGGTAGCTATGAGTAGTGCTGGACTCAAAGGCAATTAACAACAACAGTGTTTTTTGGTCCCTCTTATGCACAAAGTATGATAATACACAAAATTAGTTAGGTAATAAATGTAAATTTTTCACCTAGCCAAGAAAAAAAATCTTTGCTTTCTCTTACAAATTATTTTTAAAATTATTAATTTGTGATTCGAATATTTATTAACCTCATAGTGATAAGCACTGATAAACTTGATGATAACTAACAAGAACATAAAATATTTGAATCACAAATTAATTTATAGTATTGTTGTTGTTGTTGTTTTGTGCTGTCGAGTCACTTGCAACTCATAGCGACCCTATGTACAACAGCCCTAAACTCTGTTCTGTCCTGTGCCAATCGCACTGTCTCCGACACTCCCATCCCAATTATCCCAGTCACTGAATCAATCCACCTCATAGAGGGCCATCCCCTCCTGCGCTGTCCCTCCACCCTCCCAAGCATGATGTCCTTCTCCAAGGACTGGTCTCTCACAACATGTCCAAAGTATGTTAGACGGAGCCTTAGAATCCTTGCCTCCAAGGAGCCACCCGGTTTAATCCTTTCCAGGACAAATCTGTTTGTTTTCCTAGCAGTCCATAGTATTCTCAATACTCTTCTCCAGCACCACAGCTCAAAGGCATCAATTCTCCTTCTATCCTCCTTGGTCATTGTCCAACTCTCTGATGCTTAACAAGTGATTGTGAAGACCATGGCCTGTATCAAACGCACCTTAGTCTCCAGAGAGACACCACTGCTTTTCAGTACTTTGGAGAGGTCCCTAACAGCAGACTTTCCCATGGCAATGCAACTTTTAATTTCCTGGCTACTGGTGCCAAGAGTGTTGACCGTGGAGCCAAGCAAACTAAAGCTGTGTACAATCTCAATCTCTTCACCATCCATCCTGATGCTGCCAATTGGTCCAGTGGTGAGAATCTTTGTCTTCTTGACATTGAGCCTCAATCCATATTGTAGGCTGCAGTCCTTCACACTCTGTAGCAGGTGCTTCAGGTCCTCTTCAGTTTAAGGAAGCAGGGCTGTGTCTGCATAATGCAGATTGTTGATAAATCGTCCACCAATCCTGACCCCACATTTCTCCTCATAGAGCCCAGCCTCCTGGAAAATCTGTTCTGTATATAGGTTCAAAAGGTATGACGGTAAGATACATCCCTGGTATACACCCTTCCCAATTTTGAACCATGCAGTGTTCCCTTGCTCTGTTCTGACGACTGCCTCCTGGTCCAAGTATAGGTTTCACATTAGCATGATCAAGGGTTCTCGGATTCCCATTCTTCTCAGTGTCAGCCACAGTTTGTCTTGATCCACACAGTCAAACGCCTTTGCATAGTCAATGAAACACAGATAGACATTCCTCTGGTATTCCCTGCTTTCAGCTAAGATCCGTCTAACATCAGCTACAATATCCCTAATACCACGACCCCTTCAAAACCCAGCCTTGACTTCTGGCAGTTCTCTGCTGATGTACTGTTCCACTCGTTTTTGGATAATCTTCAATAAAATCTTGCTTGCATGTGAAATCAGTGAGATTGTTCTATAGTTTCCACACTCTGTTGGGTCACCTTTCTTTGGTATAGGAACAAATATCGATCTCTTCCAGTCAGTTGGCCAAGCATTTATTTTAGTATAAGACCCTGAATTATATTAATTGAGACAGTAAATGGGATAAAAGGAACAGATACAGTAGAGAGAGTGAGACTGGATCAGAACTATTGTAGATAGAATTGCTATGAGTCACAGATGACTTGATGGCATGTAACAACAACAATATAGTACTTAAACATCTAAGATAACTTTTTAAACACAAGATGCATAAAAAGTAAGTAAAGATTTCACTGAGTGTGAAAGACAATATATTCCATGGAATATCAAAGGAATAAGCAAATTTGTCTGTGAAAAGTACAACCAAAATATTCCTTAGGATTGAGGATGGCAAGATTTCATCTCATATTTGTTGAACATGTTATTAGAAAGGACTAGTCTCTGGAGAAAGGTCTCATGTTTTGTTAAGTGGATGGTCAATGATAAGAGTTATATCTAGAAGAGGATGAATTTCCTCTCATATTTGTTGAACATGTTATTAGAAAGGACTAGTCTCTGGAGAATGGTCTCATGTTTTGTTAAGTGGATGGTCAATGATAAGAGTTATATCTAGAAGAAGATGAATTGACAAAGTAGCTACAGTGGTCTCAAACACAGTAGCACTTGTGATGATGGTGCTTTTTATCTGTTACACATACGTATTTCATTCTATTATACATATAGTCACTAGGAGTCAAAATTAACTTGATAGCAAATAAATAGTAACAATTGAACAAATGTCAATGTTTTATAGATGAAAAACCATGTTAATTAATTAAAAAGTGGGAGTATAGTAGAAATTCTAGATAGCGTAAATAGTTTAACATTTCATTTCTAACCAAATGATTTATAATTTGAAACCATACAGGGGTGCCCTTGTTAAAACAAAACAAAATAAAATAAAAAAATATCCCCCATCCCTCAAAAAACCTGATGTACTACTTCTGAAAGATAACAGCCTTAAAATCCTATGGAGCATAATTCCACTCTGAAACACATGAGGTTGTTTTAAGTCATAATGGCCTTAACTGAAATGGGTTTCTATTTGGCTTGAAAACACATTATGTGAGACTATTGCTTGTTGCATATTTTTAGCTTCGCAGTAAATGCTTTATTTATCTTACAAGTCATTTTTCCAGATCTTTTCAATGTCAGATTTTTAATCTAAGCTCACTTTTCTGTTTACTTTTTAATTCATTTTTTAGAGAAAATATGACTAATCGCACTATAAATTTTCAAACCCATTACAGTCCTCAGCTTACTTACTCAGTTTCATTTGATTTCACTTGGATAAAAAGTCAGTTTCCATTGGTGTCAGATATCACACTGTTGTGGGCAGATCTACAAACAGCAACTATATCCATGAACCTCACATGATGGACTGTACAGGGATCAGATTAATTATATCTGTGGAAAGAATCATTGTAAAGGTTCTATATAAGCTGTGAAAACAAGACCAAGTGCTGAATGTGGAATATACCATCAACTGCTCATATGCAAGTTCAAACTCAAGGTAAAGAAAATGAAAAAAAAATCCATAAACCCCAAAATATGACCTTCAGTCTATTCCACATGAATTTAAAACACTTTCAAGAATAGGTTTGAGGCATTGAATACTAACGCATGAAGACCAGGTGAGCTGTGGATAATATCAAGAATATCATCCAAAAAGAAATCAAAAGGTCATTATAGAGATAGAGAAGGAAGGAAAGACCAGATGTCAGAGGATACTGAATACTGCACTAGAATGCCAGGAAGCCAAAACAAAAGGAAGTTATCATGAAGTTAAAGGGTTTAACAGACAATTCAAAGGGTAGCTCACAAAGACAATGCAAAATGTGCAAAGACCTGGAGTCAGAAAACCAAAAGGAAAGAACTCACTCAATGTTTCTCATGATGAAGGAACAAGTTAAAGCCAGGAGTTGCAAACACTTAGTGACAAGAAGCTGCGTTGCAATCTTGAAGGCAAATGGTTCGTTGCCACCAGCTGCTCTGTGGGAGAATGATTGACCGTCTTTTCCTTTGTGATTTACTGCCTCTGAAAACCCATAGGTTCTGACTCTACCTCTACGGTACACCACCACAACATAGACAATATATTGAATGAGCCAGCTATCTACAAAAGAAGATGGAAAGAATACACAGAGACACTGTTCCAATTGGTTGATGCAGAAATATTCCAGTAATTGAGAAGCAATGATGGTGTTGGAGGAAATTCAGGCTGCTCTGCAGAAATTGGCAAAAATAAAACCACAGCAATTAAAGAAATACCAATTGACATATTTTAACAAATAGATGTGCTCTCCAATTGGGCCAGGAAATCTTAAAAAAAAAACCAACCTTCCTAGCCAATAGATTGGAAGAGATCCATGTTTATCCACATTGCCTAATAAAAGTGATTCTACACAATGTGAAAATTATTAAATAATATTTTGGAAAAAGGAGTGGCATCCACTTCCTAAACATCATACCTCTTGAGACTCTATGAACTTTGGTAAAACAATATAGAAAGGCTTCAGACCTTTTGCTCATAGGGTCACTATGAGTTGTTCTCGACGTGACAGCAATCAATAACAACAACATCAATAAGATCATAAGCAAGCAAAATTGTGAAGATTTTATAAAAATGATTAGAACATTATATCAATAGAGAACTACCAGAAATTAAAGCTATAGCTAGAAGAGGCTTTATACTAGGGATATCAATGATGATGTCAGATGAACCATAGCTGAAAGTAGAGAGTACGAGAAGGATGACTGTGCTTTATTTGGTATTTTAAGGCATTCAACTGTGTAGACCACAACAATTTGAGGCTAAAAGTAAGAAGAATTGGAATCTCAGAGCACCTGATTTTACTCATGTGAAAACTTACCTTAACCAGAAAGTTTTTGTATGAACAAAACAAGGTAAAAAATGCATGATTCAAAATCAAGAAAGGAATGTGTCAAGGATGTATCCTTTCTCCAGACCTTTTCAATCTATATGCAGAAAAGGTCATTCAGGAGACCGGACTTTATGAAGAAGAATGTGGCATCTGGAACAGAGAAAGTTATCAACAACCTGTGTTATGCAGATGCCATAATCTTGCTCACTCAACCTGAGGAGGACTTGAAGGTATCACTGCAAAAGGTCAAGGACTCCAGCCTTCAATATTGCTTATCAACAGCAAGTAAACAAAGATTTGTGCTCCTCACAAATTGTGCTCTGTGTTGGAGTCACTCTTTTCACTCTGCTACAAGATTCCAAGGTGTGTGTGGTGTGGTTAGGCCCAGGAGTATCTTCTTGCCACAGCTTCCCTGGTGTTTTTGCAAGGCAGTGGCCCAGCTCAGGCACACTTATTCTCCAGCCAGTGAACCACTGGCTGTCAGGTCTAGGAGTTGCAGTACCAATGCAGCCTGAACCCTGTTCTGGCCCAGAACACTGTCCCTCAGCCTGGAGTTCTCTTAACCCTGCCTCCTGGAGACTGCTGCTCCACTGCTACCCCACTGTTTTGTGCCAGAAGTACCAATATCACAGGTGAAACAATTTTCTTCTTCATCCCAGAGATAGTACTTGAGATTTGGATGCTTTGGACCTAGCCTATCTGCAGCAGTTGCCTAACCAAGAAAGCTGCTAATTCAGACTCTCCCCAGTTGAAATGATTCTTCGCTTGAGTCAAAGGATCAGAGAGAAATTCAGGTAGGGTTAGCTTCCCTTCCCTGCTCTAGAGCAATGAGCTCCTGAGCCAAGGTTATCAGACCAAGGGTCTGCTAAGGCCTCAGGCATAAAAAAACTCTACCAAAGCAATGATACAGAACAATGATACCAAAGCAAAGAAGCATATTACCTCACACTCTACATAAAACCAAAATAGGATGTTGTCCTTAAAAAAGTGATCAAAACACAGAATCAATTAATTTTCTGAAGCCAGAAAGTCTGAGGGAACGTTCTGATGCAGAATTTAAAAGAACAATGATTAAATATTTTTAATGGGTGAGAGATAAACTTGAAGAAGTATATGCCTCTACAAGCAAAAGGCAAGAAGAATATTTTAAAATCCCCACCTATAAAACAAATAATCCAAGACAGTGAAGATAAAACAAATGAGGCATTAGAAGCTCTGTAAAATCAATAAACCATAATTCAGAAGATGAATATGAAAGTTTCAGATGCTGCCAACATGTTGGAGGGACACAAGGGCAAAGTTGAATATATGAAACACAAAACAAGTGACATAAAAGATAGAATTCTCAGCACTGATCTTCTAGAACAAAAAGAAAAGTCAAAATGGAAGTAAAAAGAAGAAAAGCTAAGAATAATGTTGGACATCATCAAGAGGAATAATATGTGCATAATTGATATCCCAAAATAGGAAGAAGCATGTAAAGTTACCAAGAAAGTTGTGCAAGAATTTATAGAAGAAAACTTTCTAAGCAGAATGAAAAGTGAAAGAACACATATCTAAGAAGCTGAGTGAACATCATATAGAATAGACCTCAAAAGAAAAACATCAAGGCATATTATAGTCAAATTTGCAAGACCTGAAGATAAGAAGATAATTCTGAAAGTAGCTGGTCAGAAATGAAGAGACATCTATAAGGGAATCCAAATAAGATTAAGACAATTCCTCAGCAGAAACCATGTGAGCAAAAAAACAGCAGAATGACATATATAAAGCACTCAGAGAATACACCTGTCAAACAAGAATATCCAAAATTGTCTATTAATATGAAGGAGAGATCAAGAAATTCTCAGAAAAGCAGAACCTGTGGAAGGTTTAATAACAAGACCAGCATTGCAGGAGATACTGGCGGAAGTCTTTCTTACAAAGATGCCACAGAAAATAGGATGGACCAAAGAAACCAGGAACACCACCAGAAATAACAAATTAAAAGCAATAAAATCTTGCCTCTCAATAATTACAGTAAATGTGGGTGATTTAAATGCACCAGTGAGGAGAAAAAGAGTAGTAGACTGGAAAAAAAATCAAAACTCATCAATATGCTGTCTACAAGAGATACACCTAAATACTAAAGATAAAAGAAGACTAAAAATAAAAGGGTGCAAAAAATATACCAAGCAAATGTCAATAAAAAAAGCAGGAGTAGTGATATTAATCTCTGATAAAACAGATTTCAGCACAAAAACCATTAGAAAAGACAAGGAAGGCCATTATATAATACTAAAGGGTCAACAGAACTAGAGGACATTACTATAATATATATCAATGAACCAAATGATAGAGTTGTAAAATATACAAAGCAAAAGTTAACATAACTGAAAAAAGAAATAGACAACACTGCAATAGTAGGAGGAAACTTCAGTATATCACCATCAAGAAAAAAAATGAAACTCTTAGAAAGAAACTCAGTAAAGATGCTGAATAATTAATTAAATCATACAATAAACCAACACAATGTTAAATATATATATACACATACGTAATTTTCAATATATATTCAGACTAATACGACCCCTCAAAACACAATATAACTTCTTCTCCAATGTGCATGGAACATTTTCCCAATGGATTGTATTTTAGGTCACTAAGAAAGAAACAATAATTAAAAACACAGAAATAATACAGAGCATCTTCTCAGAGCAGTGCTACAATATTATAAATTAATAAGAGGATAAAGAAGAAAAAGCATATATCTGGAAGATGAACAATAGCTTTCTTGAATGTGAGTGTGTACTCAAATTTATAAAAAGTGAAATAAAAAAGTTTTTGAAACAAAATGAAAACTCAACTTACCAAAGCTCTCTAAAATGGCCAAATCAGTAATTTGAGGTAAATTTATAGCAGTAAGAAAGCACATCAAAAGGGAAGAAAAACATGATCATTGATTCTTTAATATAACATCTCCAAAATATTGAAAAAGAACTGCAAGAAAGCATGATACCTTTAAAAAACTGCAATTATAAAAATTAAGACAGAAAAAATTAAATTTAAAAAAACCACCAGAAAAACAGTTGAAACCAGAAACAAGACCAGTTGTTTCATCAAAAAAGTCAATGAAATCAACAAACCACTAAGAAAGCTAATGAAGGAAAAGTAAGAAAAGATGCAAAAAAAACTTCTCCAACAGGGTAAAAGGGGAGGCCACTGACTGGGAAAAAGTATTCGGTAATAACATATCAGATAAGGGACTTATATCCAGAATTTATGAAATACTTGAGCACC
>NW_006399786.1:13384233-13388682 GCF_000299155.1 Elephantulus edwardii | reverse complement strand
AAAATTAATAAAATATAATTATAGAAAAAAAAAGAAAATCCTAAAGGCTCAGCAAGAAAATGACTGTGCATAATTGACCAATTAAGCAAAGTGACCAGATAAAAAGATCAACACATAAAAATTTACTGGATTTCCCTACAGTGACAAAGAGAATACAGAAATGGACCTAAGAAAAACTATACACATCACAATAGCTAATCACAGGATTAAATATTTGAAAATAAATCAAAGTAGAAACACAAAAAACCTTTTCAAAGAAAATTACAAAACATCACTACAAGAAAAAAGTAAAAAAGAAGATAAGAAGAATCAGTACTGTGAAAATGGCAATTCTAAGAAAAGAATCTAAGTTCAATGAAATCTCAATACAAATATCAATTACTTTTTAAATGTCATCCGAGTATATACAAGATTTATTTTAAAAGTATCTTATTGATGATATTAATTGATCCAGAGAGTATTTTTGTATCATCAATCACAGGATTTTTGGAGGAATTCAGAAAGGTTGGATAATATTTGTGTACTTAAGATCTAGTGGCCTAATAGTGAGAATCTGTATTTCAATCTTAAAGGCAAATGGTTTGAATCCACCAGCAGCTCTGCTGGAGAAAGATGGGCCATCTCTTTCTGCGTGATTATCTGCCTCTGAAAACCTGCTCTACAGTCAACCATGGACCAGTTTCAACTTGATGTTATACAACAACTTAAGGTCAATATTTAATTCTGTAAGTCTTGTTAAATAAAATTTAAATACAAATAAATCATGTGTTTCTATTGAAATTATTTCCTTGTACTTTCTTCATTATTTATTAAGTTTTAAAAGAAAATTGCAAACTCACAAACATAGTTACATGGATAAAATACATATATATGCAGAAAATTCATCTAATGTGACCCAAAATTTTATAGTAATGTACAACTTGATAATTTATTTCTGAATTTTCTTAAAAGCTATTATAAGTTATATATTCATGACATAACTTTCATAATAAAAACATTGAGAAAAATGTTTTTCAAGGAATTGAACAATTATCTGGTTCTGTAGTAATATTAAATGATTGACTTGTTATATGACAAAGCTGAATAGACTATCAGAACATAAATTGAAACACAATATTTATCAATACAAAGAATTCTAAATTGAAATAAAAATTTAATTTAGAAGAAAGCAAAAAGAACTACCATGCTATTATTGAAATATTGCAACTTTCAAGCCTAATAAAATGAAAACCAGAAGCAAATTAAAAGTAACTTTATTTAAGAATTAAAGTTACACATTTGATATGCAAATTAAGCTTAACTATTTGTGCTGTTTTTTGATACAAGAATTATTTATGGAATAAACAGCTTGAATCATTTTTGGTCCTTTTACTCAATCAAGAATGTGTCTGGGTACAAGCTAGAGTTCAATCTGTTAAAATTTAGATATTCCAATAAGGTCATTGAGGTGATGCTTTTGCTATTTTATTTTATGTGATTCAAAGTGGCTGGTGGGGATCAAAATTTCCAAGGTAGTGAATTAAAAGATGAAATAATTAAGATGCATGTCTGAAAAGCATGTATAGTTTGGGGTCAAGTAAAACATTTGCCTATTACCTCTAGTGAAAGCATAAAACATTAGGATATTTAAATAGAATGGATAATTACAATTAATATTTCTAGTGGTTTATGAATCTTTTACTAGAGAAAAAAGTCTTCTAAAATATACTCCCACACTTACCTTTTGTCCAGTGCTAACCTAAGATATTGCAAATATTGACATATCAATTGTTCAGAAACTAATCTCAGATATTTTATAAAAAATTCTGTATGGAAAAAACATTAGATAAAAGGTGAAAATAACAGAAAAGTGAATAAAGCATGGTAGAAGAAATAAAGCCAATGATCCATTTAAAATTTGGTCTCAATATTTTAGCTTTATGAAAATTAATGACTCCAAGCAAATTTTTCAGAAAAAAAATTTCTTGCTGTTATATAAATTGTGCATGGTATAGAAAAAAAAATTAAAGTGCAAGGATGGCCATGTCTGACCTCTACTAGCTCTACAACGTGTATATATCACCAACATTCACAACACAAACCCATTTCCTATAAAGTTCTACAAAGTTTCTCATGCTTCTGCACCTTCCTGTGCTAATTCCGTACCATTCTTACTCCTCTACTGAGTCGAAAATCAGTTACAATGACCACACAGGTACCGCAGAATTATATTGCTATTTATGGATTTATTATGGAATTTAACAGTCTGCAATTTACTATGGAAATATGATACAATCCCTCAGTCCCAAAAGCTTCTCAAGTGTGTCTGCAAGCCCTTTGGCCTCAGTTTCACACCTTAGATCAGTGTTACAAAATGCTTGTAGCCTTATAATTTTAAAAAATATTTTTATTTTATTATTATTGTTTATTTTAATGAATATTTACAGAGATTTTGTATTTCCATTCATTCAGTGTTGCACTTTTCTCCCTGCCCACTCCTCCCCTCTAGTTCGTTCTTCTATTTGAAAAGTAAAAAATAATTCTGTCATTGTTATACAATCCCTCCCCACAAGTCCACTCTGCTATTGAAGTCTTTGTTCTGGACTCATATCATGACAATAATACCTAATCATACATACCTTTTAAAGAGTTCTCTTTCTCATCTGTTTCAATGCAGTATGCATAATTTATCCCACCTTTCACAGGCTCCACCCAAACCCTCTGTCAGTCCCATCTTACAACAGTAGCACTATGCAGTATTTATACTTTTGTGACTGAGATATTTCACTCACAATAATGTCCTCCAGGGTCATACATTTTTAATAATATTGCATGATTTCCTCATTTTTCAATGCAGCATAGTATTCCATTGTGTAAATATACCACAGCTTCTCTAACCATTCATTTGTTGATGGGCACTTAGGTTGTTTCCAACTCTCTGCTATTGTGAACAAAGCTGCCAAAAACATGGGTGTGCATATATCTGCTTGGGTGGCAGTTAAAATTTCTTTGGGGTATGTGTATTCCCAGTAGTGCAATTGCTGGGTCAAATGGTATTTCTGTTTGCACTTATCTTCTGTCAGTCTTCCAGCAAGCTTGGATTTTAGCTTCTGATTGTAGATTCTTGAGGAGCAGTTCCAAGTCAGCTCTGCATCATTCTGTATCTGGATCTCTGATGAAGCTGCTCTGCTATCATGTACATCGGTTTGACTGACACAGTCAAAGTCAGCCCTGATGGATGTATCCAGTGCTCCCAGCTTCTTTTTCCTTCCCAGTGGGTAGATTTCCACTTTTGATGTTCAAGTCCACTCTATTTAAATTGGTGGAATGGGAGAAACTGATCAATCCCAAAGTGATTACTTTGCACACAGCCTGTTTTAAGTTCTTTTCAACTTCTGTAATGAAAGTAAAAATAGATAGCTAGGAAAGCCATATTGAGCAATAAACTATTGACACAACAAGACACTCCCTGGCTCTTCTAGCCTTTACCTTTATATATGAGTGGTTAACTCCCTACTTATAAACATTTTACTAATAGCCATATTAAAAAGCAATTAAGCCATATACTTCATGCCTCACATCTTAATCTCTGCCCACTTTAGATAATCAATTTTTAATTTGCCAGTCCCTTCAAATCAGCTTTCTGAGGAAACAAGCATGTTTCTTTGTTTGGATATCCATCTGTTGCTATTAGGAATTCCAGAATCAATAGGTATAGTCTGGTCCATAACAAGCCCTCAAATTGCAGCAAACTGCACAAACTCAAAGTATCAAACTGTTTTCTTCATCTGTTCATGTTCTGGCCAACAAATTTACAGCCATCTATAATGTATTCTAATGGACATCAGCCACAATCTCAAGAATTTACATATCTTCCTGCATTTCAGAGAAGCTAGTTCCTTCACTGTCAGCCTTAGTACCTTCCATGGGTTAAGTCAATAGTCAGGGAGCTTCGCAATTCCTTGATCTTCTAGCCAACAACCCTTCTTCACTTATCCACATAGTTCCACTCTGCTGATAGGACATGTCCAAACACAGCCCATTAATCCATTACTAGATGATTCCCATTTCCACTTACGAAGTGAAACCAGGTGGTCACCAAGAGTGAGTACAACAGCCAGTTCCCGTTAACTTCCAGTCCTGGAAAGGGGATCTTGATGTGTAGCAACTTTTCTTTTCCTCATTGTAACTAAAGTCACAAGGGTCGCTCCAATTTTAAAAAGTCTTGATCTAACTGGCACAGAAATTCTAGACAAGAAAGATGCATCCTGCACTCGTCAGTCGTGGTGGTAAAAATGAAAAATGTAGGAAACAAACGTTCAAATATAACAGAAAGAATTCAATGTAATTGTTCAAAATGAACTACTAAAATCTTGCAGCACTATTTATAATAAAAAATGTTGGAAACAAATCAAGTGTCCATCAAAGAGTAGATCATAACAAACTATGGCTGACTCTGAGAAGAATGGG
>NW_006399786.1:13370406-13383468 GCF_000299155.1 Elephantulus edwardii | reverse complement strand
TGGAGGCAAAGATTCTGAGGCTCCGTCTAACATACTTTGGACATGTTGTAAGAGAGACCGGTCCTTGGAGAAGGACATCATCCTTCAGAGGGTGGAGGGACAGCGCAGGAGAAGAAGGCCTTCTATGAGGTGGATTGATTCAGTGACTGGGATAATTGGGATGGCAGTGTCAGAGACAGTGCAATTGGCACAGGACAGAGAGGAGTTTAGGGGTGTTGTACATAGGGTCGCTATGAGTCACAGGCGACTCAATGGCACATAACAACAACAACAAGGAAAATTTTATATAAAGTCTATCTTTAAGCATTAACAGGGATTTATAAGAGAAATAGTTGTTGTTATGTGCTGTCAAATCACCTTCCATTCATACCAACCCTATGTACAACAGCCCTATACCCTACTCTATTCTGTTCCAATCTTATTGTCTCTGACACACCTACCCTCATTACCCCAGTCACTGAGTCAATCTATCTCATTGAGGGTTTTCCTCTCTTGCACTGTCCCTCTACCCTCTTGAGCATGACATCCTTCTCCATAGACAGTTCCCACCTTGCAACATGTCCAAAATATGTCAGATTAAGCTTCAGAATCCTTGTCTTCAAGGAGAAGCCTGGTCTCACTCTCTCTAGGATTAATCTGCTTGTATAATCAATACTCTTCACTAATATCACAGATCAAAAGCATCAATTCTCCTTCTCTCATTCCTAGTTGTTATCCAGCTTTCTGATGCGTATCTAATAATTTCAAACACTATGAGCTCTATCAGGCATACCTTAGTCTGCAGACTGACATAGTTGCTCTTCAGTATTTTGGAGAGATCTCTGACAGTAGACTTTCTCAATGAAGTTCATCTTTTAATTTTCTGGCTTCTTTTACCAAGTGTTCATTGTGGAGCCAAGCAAACTAAAGCTGTCAACAGTCTCAATCTCTTTACTCTCTATCATGATGCTGCCATCAGCACAGAGGTGATAGCAAAATACACACAAATATACAAACATAATAAATAATAAATAAGTAAAGTGCAGCACACACATGTGTGCATACCGCTAAACTAAAAAAAGAGAAAAAAGCTTGAAGGAAATTATAATGAAAAAGCATGGAAATATTAATATCAAATACTTTTAAAAAAATATAATGTGAAAAATGAAGAGTATACCTAAAAGACATTTTTGTTGCTGTTCCAGATATTTCTCATTTTTTCTCTCAGAAAAACGAACGATGGTTTCTTCTTGTTATTAGATGCCATCAAGTCTAGAAGATGCATAGAGACCCTATGAGCAGAGTTCTGAACTCTATTCTATTCTGTGCCATGCTTATACTTCCTGCCACACACGAGCCCATTGCAGCAGTCACCACGTCAGTCCACTTGGTCAAGGGTCTTCTTCTCTTTTGTTGACCCTCTACCTTTCCTAGCATCAGGTCCTTCTCCAGGGAATAGCCCCTTTTAGCAACATGCCTCAAATATATGAGGTGAAACCTCATCATTCTTACCTCGGAAGAGCACTTTGTCTGCAACTTCCCTAAGACATACCTGTTCTGGATGTTGATGGCATATTCAGTGCTCTTCTCCAACACCACAGCTCAAAAGTATCAGTTCTTCTTTTGTCATCATTATTCATTGTCCAGCTCTTAGATGCATAGCAAGTGATCAGAAAAACTTTAGATCAGAATGAGACACACCTTAAGCCTCAAATTGACATTTTTACTCCTCAATAATTTGGAGTGGTCCCTAACTGCACATTTTCCCAGTACAATGTGTCTCCTTATTTCCTGACTGCTGGTACCAATGGTGTTACTTATAGATTTAAGCAAGATGAAGCTGTTGAACATTCCAATCTTCTCTCCATCTATCATGATGCTGCCTACCAGTCCAGTGGTAAGGATCTTTATTTTTCTTGTCCTTAAGATGTAATCCATACCGAAGGCTGCATTCCTTGATCTTCTCCAACAAGTGTTTCAAGCCCTTCTCACTTTGAGCAAGCAAGGTTGTGTCATCTGTCTAGCACAGGTTACAGGTTTTTTTTCATGAATTTTCCTTTGATTCTGATAGCACATTCCTCTTCATAGATTTCAGCTTCCCAAATAATTTGTTCATCACACAGATGTTCCAGATATATTTATTTTTTTTAAAAAAACAAACAAGAGAGTAATGGAAATTATTCTATTTTAGATCTGGATATTTGATAATTTGGTTAATGCAAAATCCTTTGTCTTTAAGTTGCTGCTGAAAATCTAAGACAAAGTTAAAAGGCTATCAGACATAAATGGTGACATAAAATTGTTCATTTTGAACAACCAGAATTCTCTACTAACTATTTTGGAATTAGTTAAGGGGGTGGGGCATGATCAATTCTTTATTAAAGCCATTAAACTGGTCTTGATATCTCAAGAATTTTCTCTCAGTGAGGATCAAGTATATCCTTGTGCTGAGAAAGTTAAAAGTATTTCTTGTAGCTTTTGCAATTGTTCCGTTTCCAACACACATACACTTTCTTTTACTTCCACTGAGAGTAACTTGACTGAGGGGAAAAATAAGTAAGAGATAGAGAAAGGAAAGAAACATATTTGGAACAAAGTCTTATGATAGTCTTAAAATAGCAGCTATATCGAGTAAGTTATAAAATATATTTTTACTCAAGGAGTAATTTGTAGATTTAATCATTAAAGATACATCCCAAGGTGAGACTGAAAAGATATACTCCTAATAACTAATCCATAGTCTTTCTGCTATCTCACAGTGTCTACAGGTATCATTACATCAAGGGAATGCCTTTATTTTAGGTCTTCATAATTTTAATGTATTTTAGTGTAATAATATATTAATTTTAAAATATGCTCATTATATAAATATAAACCAAAACCAAACATTGAAGAATTATATTAAATAGATGATCTATTCACAGTAATACTGTACCAACTTTACATATTTTCAATAATTTTTCATAAATTGTCTATATGATACCTGTACACAGTTTTGCATATATGAATACAGAATATTTTTAAAACATGAATGATTTGTTTCTTTTTGTCACTTAATATAACAATAAAGGAAATATATCTTTCCTGGACAATGAATAAGCTCATCCTTTGTCTTCACTTGATGTTTTATTTACTTCAACCATAATACATTAATCTGTAAAGTGTAGTAAATTATTTTTTAGTTTTACTATATATGTTTACTTTTTATGGGTAATATTACATTGTATGGGAGTATTTTATTTATCTGTTAATATGCTGATACATACATTGGTTATTTTCAAATTCCAGCTATTGTGAATCACATTTTAATATATTGAAATTACAAATACCTACTAAATTCCCTATTTTAAGATATATTGTATCATATGGTAATTAAGATTTAACTTTTTGGGGAACTATAAAATATTTTTTATAGCTATGTATCATTAATAGCAACCACTTCTTAAATAACATATTGCTGGAAATTCTATGAACTTTAATACATAATGATAGTTATAGAAAGGCCTTGGGAATTTTGTTCTTAGGGTTACTATGAGCCATGCTCAACTCAATGGCAATCAACGGCAACAACATCATTTTAGAACCCTACTAATTATACATAGAATTACCATTTTCTAGGACAAATACTGCATAAGATCATTATTGTAAAAATAGAAAGATAACTAGTAAAACCTGTAAGGAAACTCAAGTGGGTCAAAGAGGAGAGCAGAGGTGTGAGGATAGGTAAAGGTGAGACCACAGGGATGCACAGTTTGGTGGGTGGTGGAGGGAGTGAAGAAAACTGGAAGGATCTGGATGAAAAAACAGGGTATGATGGGCAAGGTCCAATGGTGATTAGTTTTATAAAACAGTGTGTGAGAATGATTCCAGGAAACACAATATGAATGAAGACTAGGGTAAAACACAATATACAAAATTTGTAAAAAAATTTAAAAATAATTAAAAAATAGTTTAAAAATTATAATTTTCTCTACTATATAACTATTACTTATTATTTTACAATTCTTTCTTTGCAAATCACATCCTAATGAGTGTGAATGGTATTTCTTTGTGTTTTTATTTATATTTCCCTAATAACTAAAGAGTTGAACAGATTTCAAAGGGAAGCTCCAGAAGGAAAGTAAAGTACTATGGTGAAATGTGCCACGAATTGGGGAGGGGTGGGCAGAGAGAAAAGTGCAACAATGAATGAATCGAAATCCAAAGCCTCTGTATATTTTTATTTAAAATAATAATAATAATAAATAATATTTTTTAAAAAGAAACAACCCCAAGTGGAATAAATGCTTGGCAAATCAAAAACTGAGAAACTGAAGAACAAATTCAAGCCTTGACCTGCAACACTGAAGGGCTCATTAGGCATAATTTTGAATGATGCAGGAAGCAGTAAAAGAAAATGAAAGGAATGCTCAGTCATTGTACTTAAAAGAAATGGTCACAGAATCATTTGGGCACAGAAGTATTTCAGAATTTGCATATGATCAAGAACTAATAGTATTGAAGGAAGAAGTTCAATCTGCACTGACGGGATTGGCAGAATACAAGGCCTAAGGTTAAATGGAAGAGTAATTGAAGGGCTTCTGGAAACAGATGTGACCCTGGACATGCTCATGAATCTCTGCCAAGAAATGTAGAAGATAGCTACTTGGCCACCTGACTGATAGAAATACATATTTATTTCCATTCCAAAACAGGTTTTTAAAAATGTGGGATTTGTCTACATAATCATTAATATTAGAATAATTACCAAATATTAAAAGTTCACTTGTATATCTATTGTTTACAAATGGAATCTTACTCTCTAAAATCATGTGTAGTCAATTCTATCATTCTGAGTATAATAATTAATCAGATTTTTGGGTATGTTTTGTCCCACTGAGTCAGAATTGACTTACAGCTGACCCTCCACTGAGTTTTCAGACGCAATAAATCCCACAAGAGGAGAAACCCATCTTTCTCCCATGAAATAGCTGGTGCATTTGAGTTGCCTGATTTTAAGATAGCATAGCTACTTATCACTAAGCCACCAGATTTTTCCCAAGAAGTAGTCCACAATGATATAAATAAAAGTTGAAATAATATGATTATGTATTTAGAAGTAACATAATCAAATAAATTAAAAAATCACTATCATTGAATCAATCTAACTAATAGCAATCTTATGGGACAAAGAATTTCCCCTAAGATGTCCAAGGTTGCAATCTTTAAAAGGGAGCTCTGGTGGTCTAGTTGTACGAAGCTGTGCTAAAATTTCAAAGGCAGATGGTTCAAATCCACTAGCTGCTGCAGGGAAGAATGATGAGCAATTTCCTGCATTGTGACATGAGTTGGTTCCAACAATGATGCAAAACAACAATCTTTATATTTCTAGAACAGCTGATTTGATATTGTGTTTGAACCATTAACTTTGAAGTAAGTATCCAATAATTTTAAGCTATACATCACCAAAGCTTTGATTACTCTAATATAAAATAGATTCCTGCTCAGATAACTTTGATAAAAAGATAACAATAAATATTCAAAGTAACAATCATATTTTTAGATATAACTCACAAAAATAAAAATTATCATTGTTTCTTGCCCAGGAAAATTGTATCTTTCCTCCTCTAATATATAAAAGTGATAACTAATGGCCCTTAAACTAAATACTGCAAAGTAATAGAAACCCTATGTCTGAAAAATGATCTGACTATTTTGGAATACTATATATTTGCTTTGTTGTTTTTTTTAAACATTAACTCTTTTGACTATGCAGCAAAGGCTTTTCCTTCAAAGCAGCAATTGAAAAGTGACTTGATTATATTACACTGTTAAAAATTGTATTGTTTACTAGAATACCTGAAACATTGTTTATAGTTGGAGATTTATTGTTGAGTCTATGAAGTATACATATTTGATTGTACATCAACTGAGTGATATGAAAGAGATTGATTACAATTGATCATTGTAAAGAAAAACTTAGCCACCTCTTCTTTTAAATATAAGACATTAAAATCAGCCTTTACAGAGACCTCTTAAGTTGCATTTAATGGGGAGGGAAGAACCACTTAGCATGGTAAGCATCTTGTCATTAGTTACATAAATTTTAATTATAAAAATTATCATGTCATTTTAAAAAAACACAGAGAAATTAAGAGACCTGCAGCTAAAACCTCTTGATAAAGAGACATACTTCACATAAATGAAATTTACTTATGCATCAGAGAGTTGGACAATGACTAGGGAGGACAGAAGGAGAGTGGATGCTTTTGAGCTGTGGTGCTGGAGAAGGGTACTGAATGTACCATGGACTGCCAGGAAAACAAACAGATTCATCTTGGAGAGGATTAAACCAAGCTACTCCTTGGAGGCAAGGATTCTGGGGCTTCGTCTGACATATTTTGGACATGTTGCCAGGAGGGACGGGTCCTTGGAGAGGGACATCATGCTTGGGAGGGTGGAGGGACAGTGCAGGAGGGGGAGACCCTCTATGAGATGGATTGATTCGGTGACTGGGATAATCGGGATGGGTGTGTCAGAGGCGGTGCGGTTGGTGCAGGATAGAGCAGGGTTTAGGGCTGTTGTGCATAGGGTCGCTATGAGTCGGAAACGACTCGATGGCACATAACAACAACAACAACAACAACCCAAACAATAGTGATAATTTGGAAAGTCTGCTTTTTGAAAATAGCATCTGAGTTGTAAATATAGAATTCATTAGCTTAAAAGATACAGTGATGTAAAAACTGGGGAAAAAAGTGCAAGAACTTGATTGAGAGAAAATATAATGATGGATCAACCTACTTAAATTACATTGTGAATGTCTTTTAAAAATTTTAAATATACATTTCCCCTCTTTTCCCTTAGTTGTTTCCCTTAGATAGTATTCTAGAAATTTTAGAAATATTTTTTTTTCCTTCCCATTTCATATAATAAAGTTTTCACCTGGCATCAAATGTGTCCTGCAAATGACCTTTTATAATAAATTTACAAAATAAAATGAAAGACAGTGGCATTTGAGGATACATTTCACCCAAGTTATCAAGTTTTATTTCATGGGCATAAATACAGGTATAATTTCTAATGACTTAGCATCCTGGATGTATAAATTGAGGTGGTAATTTACACTCTAGAAAAACAATATGTAGTAAATTTATATATGATAAAAAATGATTGAACTAATGTGGAACAAGTAGGGAACTGGAAGGTTTATGAATAAGAAAGAGATAATTATTAGTACTAAATGTCTGCCAAGGTAACAATACATGTGACTCAAGGTATATGGTAAAAGGAGCGATTTTTTAGATGGTTTTGTAAAATCTGTGATCACCTTCAAATTGTTTGAGCATCAGAAAGATCACTAACTTACTATTTATGCAAAGAAAAATTGACTCATAGCTTTCATTGACAGTGAAATGTATGGTAAAGTAATTGAGTAGAAGACAGAACAAGTTAAAAAGACAAATCCAAGATGTGAAAATGTTAGGCTTTACTCTTGATAAAGAATGTCAACAATACAAAACTGCTTATAGAAATAAAATATAACGATTAGACTTAATCTTAAAAGAAGAAAATAGAAATGGGAGTGGAACAAATGAATCATATGTGAATAATGGTGATATTGGGAGGGAGGGAAATAACTTGAAATATAGTTAGTGTCATATTCAACCTTAAAGATGAGCTCAAATCACTCTTATGTGTCACTGCTACTATATAACATTTGGTTCTGTCTCACAGGTGGATAAAACTTAGTGTTGCTCTATAGTTCTATAGAACTGTAGTCATAATTCTGAGGGGGTTTTGGTGTTGTAATTTACTTACATATTTTTTTAACTTCAATAGGTCTATGAGCTTTTCAAGGGTGGAGACATTTACCTCCTTCTCCTGTGTAATTTACTACCTGTGAAAATCCACTGGAAGTTCAGCAAACAACAAACAACATCAGTACTTATTGGATTATTTCCCAGATATAAAAATCTGAGGATATCTGAGATGATGCCAATTATAGCAGCTCTATAGGATGGAATAGAACTGTTTTACAAAGTAGTAAATTTTAAAGGGAACATATGCTCATCTTTCCCCTTGAACAATTGGTGAATTTGAATATAAAACCTTTTACATGGCAACAACAACAGCAACCTTTTACAACAACACTTAATGCTCTTGGTTAACAAGCTACTTTGCTAATGCAAAATAATGTAGCTGTGTTCACCCCCATGCATATTTTTAATAATATATGCTGTTGCTGTTGTTGTCATTAGATACACTGGAATCAAACACAGCTCTTAGCAATCCTATAAATAAGTCTGAATTTACCCTCACCTGTTCCATTCTCTTCACCTCTGATATGCTTACTCCATTGTCTCAGTCACTGTGTCAATCCACCTTATTGAGAATCTTGCTTTTTGTTGTTGACCCTCCATCTTTCCAAGAATGCTGTCTGTTTTCCAAGGGCTAGCTCCTCCTAAAACCATGCTCCAATTAGGTGAGATGAAGCTTCGCCACACTTGCCTTTAAGGAACAAACTGGCTACACTATTTCCAAGACATATTTGTGTTTTCTTTTGTGTTTAAATATTGATGGGATATTTAGTGCTTTTATCTGACCACAACTCAAAGGCATTGATTCTTTTTCCGTCATCCTAACTAATTGTTCCACTTTCCAATGTATACAAAGTCATTGAAAAGAACATGACTTGAATTATGTTTACCTTGTTATTGTTGTTATGTGATGCCAAGTTGCCTGTAACTCATAACGAGCCTATGTATAACAGCTCTGAACCTTGTCCTATCCTGAGCCAGTCTCACAGACTCCAAAGCTCTCATTACCTCAGTTACTGTGTTAATCCATCTCATTTAGAGTTGTCCTCTGCTATACTGTCCCTCCACCCTTCTAAGCATGATGTTCTTCTCCAAGGACCAGTCTCTCCTGACCATGTAGGGCAGAACTTCAAAGTCCTAGCCTGCAAAGAGAAACTTGGTTTCACCCTCTCTAAGACAGACCTGTTTGTTCTTTGACAGTCCATAGTATTTTCAAAGCTCTTTTCCAGCACCAAAGACATCAATTTTTCTTCTGTCATCTTTGGTCATTGTCCAGTTCTCTGATGCATAACAAGTAATTGTGAAGACCAAGCATTGTATCAAGTGCACCTTAGTCTCTCTAGAATGACATATTTGCTTCACAGTACTCTGGAGAATTTCCTGACCACAGATTTTTTCAGGGCAATTCGTCTTTTGTTTTCCTGATTGCTAGTGTCAAGAATGTTGTTTGTAGAGCCAAGCAAGCTAAAATTATAAACAACTTCAATCTCTTCTCCATTTATCAAGGAGCTGCCAATTGGCCCAGTGGTGAAAATCTTTGTCTTCTTAATGTTGGGCTTCAATCCATATTGAAGACTATGGTTTATTTTAGTCTTTAAACCAGCATCAAAGCTACTTAGCATTTGGAGAGGACCTTGTCAGTAAATTTTCCGATACCAGCACATCCCTTGATTTCATGATTGCTGGTACCAAGTGTATTAACCAATGGTAATGAAGGAAGAATTCTAAGCTGCACTGAAGTTGTTGGCGAAAAATAAGAGCCCAGGAATTGATGGGATACCAAACACCATATTTCAATGAACTGATGCAGCCTTGGACATGCTCTTCAATCTACTTGATAACTGCCCGGAAGAGATTCATGTATGTTCCCATTATCACAAAACACGCTCCAATAAAATGTGGAAATTTCAAACAGTATCATTAATATCAGGTGCAATTAAAATATTGCTGAAGATTATGGAAAAAAATGGCTCAAACAATAACTTCCAGATGTTCAAACTGGATTCTAAACAGACTGTGGCACCAGAGTTATGATATAATATCAAAGGGATCTTGACTGAAAGTAGAGAATATTAGAAGAATGTTTATTTATGCTTTATTGACTTTATTGACTATGCAAAGACATTTGACAATGTGAATCATAAAAAAAATATAGCTAACATTGAGAATAATGGGAATTCCAGAACATTTAATTTGGTTCTGAGATTCCAAATAATCCTAGATAAAGATACTATATCTAGACCAAAAAACTATTGTGCAAACAGAACAAGAGAATCCTCAATAATTTAAAATAAAATTAAAAATATGTATATCAGGACTATATATTTTCTACATACTGCCAATTCAATCCCTATGCTGAACAAATACGTTGAAATACTGGACTTTATAAAGAAGAATATCATGTTGGATTCAGAAGAAGATTTATCAACAGTGCATATTATGCGGATAACACAAGCTTGTTTGGTAAATTGAGAAGGACCAGAAGATCTTGCTGAAGAAGGTCAAAGACTACAGCCTTTAGTAAGAATTAAATCTTCACATCAAAGAAACAAAATTATCATCACTGATAATATAAGCAATATCATGGTAGATGGAGAATCGGTTAATAATATCTGTTGTTGTTGTTCTGTACCGTTGAGTTGCTGCGACTCACAGTGACCCTACATACAACAACCCTAAATCCTGCTCTATCCTGTGCCAATTTTATTGTTACTGACACACTTATCCCCATCCCCCCAGACACTGAATGAATCCATTTCATAGACGATCTTCCTCTCTTGTGCTGTCCCTCCACACACGCAAAGCATGTTATCTCTCTCCAAGGACTTGCTAAAATATCTGGTAATACAAATACCATTTCTCTCTGGTAGTTAGAATTCATAAGAACTTCTTCGGTGGGACAAAGATAAGCGATCTATTCCTTTGCAATTTACTCTTTTCTTATCAACTGCTGGAGAGTACCAATGAGTAGATTCATGGATATTGAAATGTTGAGTTTCTTTAACATCTAGTCTTCTAAAGACTTCTCTGAATATTTCTCCACAAATTCCAAACTTAGGTCTTTCAGAGTATGACTTGCCAACTATATTTGTCATTGTTACATACTGTTAAGTAGATTTAGATTCTTAGTAACCCTATCAAAATATATTAAAGGAATTTTAGTGATGCAGTACTTAATGTATTAGACTGCTAACCATGAAGGTCAACTGTGAAGTCACATGTGGGAGGAAAGAATCATCATCATGTCCACCTGTGAAGATTCATAGTGTCAGAAACTAGATAGAGGGAGTTCTATGGCATAGTCCATAGACTGTTGCATTAACCCAAAGGCCACACCTGTCTTAGGCTTCACATCTACAAGAGGCTCTCTGGGAGAAACATAGGTATTCTCTTTCCGTGCAGTTTATGGCTTTGGATCAACTATGAATCTATTCTCACTCAAGGGCAATAAGTGTGAGTTTGAGGTTTTTTATTGCTTAAGCTTGATGAAAGTCGCTATAAATTATATGCAACTTGACACAAGTGGGTATTTTGTTTGCTTGTTTTTTGAGGTTGATGTTTTTGTTTATTTGGTTTGATGTGTTGTGGGTTTTGTTTTGCTTTCTACCTTTATAGAAGCAGTGTATCCCATCTTTCTCCTGTAGATAGACTGGTGAATTGGAATCACTGAATTTTTGGCAGCTATGTATTTAACTATTGCCATCAGGGCTCTTTGTCAATACTATAAATAGTGTATGCTGTTAATTTATGCTTCTCTTCTGAAACCGAGGAATGAGTAAAATATAGAATGAGACAATTTTGGAAACTTCCTTTCTAATGTAGTCAACATCAATTTATAAATTCCAAGGGATAATATATCAATTTTGTGTGCTTGTGTGTGTGTGTGTGTGTGTGTGTATACAAGAACCAAAACGTTGATAATATAAAAAGATACTTCCAATTAAAAAAATGGGCTTTGTAACCTATCATTATGATCTTTGACTCCCCTTTTTTTTGCCCACTGTTCATTGTTGACATGACATTAAATAAATATTCATAATTTTCCTCTGTACTACCAATATCTCAAGAACAGAAGCTATACTTGCCAGGTAAAACATTTTATACTTTAAAATGGCATGTTTTTAAAAATAGTACATTTATCTTTTAATGTCTACTTGCTATAAAAATGTGTTATAAATTTATAAAATTTATAGAGAAAGTATTTTTAAAAATGTGTTATTTTTACCACAATCATTAGGGTAAATAGACAATTATATTTAATTTCTAAAACATTCCTCTTTACAATATACCTATTCATTACCAAGATCCATTGACGATTCTAAGTTTGTTTACTTTATAATCATGTATATATTAATCATGTTAATGATTAATTATAGAAAATTATTTTCTGTGTTTAGGTATTTTTAATAGAATTTACTTATGAAATGTAACACCTCTCCTTAAAAAAAAGAGATACAAAGTGTAGAAATAATGTCTACAGTCCATGGGTTTGGGAAAGATGTCACAGAGGAGACCTTGTATCACATTAATCCAGCAAAATCTTTGTGTAAAAGTGGTGATGATGCTAGAAATTATCTGCTATATCCTCATCTTCTTTCAGTGGATGATATACACTATAAAAACAAGAAGTTTGCCTTTTCTTTTATCTTCCATGAATTGCTAATGCTTAAATTACTAAGCATGTATTAAACAAGGCTGTCAAATACAACTGTAAAATTAGGAGACACAAAGAGTTATAATAATAAGTAATTTGACATGCAAAGGAATGTAATTGTGCATGTACTGAACACAGCCAGTAAAGAGTTTCAAGAAGAAATGTGGTAACGTTGTCTAGTGCATAGATATTTAAAGTAAAACAAAGATAAAGAGACAACTGAATTGTGTTATTAGAAGTTGGATTGAATGTCTTTCTATATGATGACTAGCCATGAGTATCTCATAGTCCCTGAAATGTATGCTTTAATTCTTTTTTTCTTTGACCTTTCCAGTTTTTTATGTGGATTTTGTTGGTTTGTGGAAAAGTATTCACACTACATCACTTACTATTATTTTAAGTGGGTGCCAACTCATAGCTGATCGTCCAGTGAGTTTCGAAGGCTGCAATTTATATGAAAGGAGATTACCCATCTTTTTTCCATGGAGCTTCTGTTGGATTGCAAGTGCCAGAAATGCAAGGCTTTTGGATAGGAAACACACCTTTCTATGAACTAAAAATATCACTAAATATTCTTAATATGAGTGTTTTGAAAACTTTGTTGTAAATATATAATCTATATATGTAATA
>NW_006399786.1:13358688-13370306 GCF_000299155.1 Elephantulus edwardii | reverse complement strand
TATATGTATATATAATCTGTAACTTCCTTTTTATATACTATATCTGTTTTCTTTAATAGTGCATAAATCCAACATAAGGTGCCTTAGTAACACAGAAGTTAAGTGCTAGACTGCTAATCTGTATGGTGATGGTTGGAACCCACCCACTGGTTCTGTGGGAGAAAGACCCAGCAATAGGTTTCCATAGAGATTACAACCAAGTGAACCATGGGGCAGTTCTTGTCAGTCCCATGGTGCCACTAGAAGTCATAATTGGCTATATATCCAACAATAATTTTGATATGAACAACTATAAAATTTTTTGCAATGTCTGTGGAAAATCCTTTCTTACTTCAGGTTTAAAATCACTCATTTACATTTCTTATGAATTGAAAGCATTGCTTTTGCCAAAGAAAACTTTAATCCATCTGGATTTAAATTGATGTATTTCTACATCTCTATTTATGCATCCATATATTTTTGGGACTAGCATGATGAAGAATAAAACTAGTGAAATATAGTATATGCCTAAAGTCTAATGATATTTTGAAAATAACTAGACTTAACAAAAAGTATAAGGTGCTTCTCTTATAAACTACAAATCATCAGAATAATAAAGTATAAATGAACACCAACCATAAATTACAAGAAATAAGTAAACTAAACATTTGGTTCCGAACACAAAATGCACTTTCTTCAGCTATGAAAGAATATCAACTTATTCTAGAGACATCACAAAGAAAGTACTACACAGGTTTCAAAGACAGGGAAGGTGGACTCTAAACCCAATACACAATGTTCTGTTAACTAATATTGAGGAGACAAGCATAACTTGAAAATGTAGTAATCATTTATCCCAGAAAGATAATCCCAGAGGAGATAAGTTAAACTGAATCTAGCACCAAAAACTGTCGAAACTAATTTTAAAAAGAAATTAGAGTTAGAGGTAGTATACAACAATTGTTATCCTTGGGTGGTGAAAATGGTTAGCATGTTCTGCTGATAACCAAAAGGTCTATAAAGAGTTATCTAAGATGTTTGGTCTGGCAGTCTACTTCTAAAAAGTCATCCACTAAATATTGATGGGTCACAATTTTGATATGCATAGGGTTGCCATTATTTGGAATCAATTTTTTGACAACTGGTTTGTTATAGCACAATTAGTTTTCCTGGTGACTTTAGCAAGATTAGTGTCATAATTGATATGTAATTTAATGCATATCAAATTCACTTCATGTACTTACTAATCCATTAGTGTTGACGAATGGAAGAAAACAAAGTATACAAAATTAGTATGTACTTTCCTATTTTACAGCTTGTGTTGTCTGAGATATGATAGAAAAAGAGAGTCCCAGTGTAGATTGGCCTCTTGGTATTCTCAAGGCCATGCCTCCACCAAGGCCAAGGATCACTGATTTTTGGTTTTTGTTTGGTTTGGAGATCCCCCCCGCTGCCGCCCCCTTTTTCAGTTACAAATGACTTCAGCACCAATCTCAAAGTGTGAACAGTTAATGAAAGAGAGGAAGAACCTCAGCATAATGAATGATACAATGAGCGCACAATGAGCAGAACAATGAACTTGGTTATATCACAGATAGTGGGGATGACACAGGATACGGCAAGTTTCAGATCTGCTATTAATAGGAACATTGTAAGTCAACTGATGATACCTAATCACTTACATTCTCAAAATGTAAAGCTAGTCAAGGTTCAGTTAGACGGCAGGACATTCTAGGATAGAAATTTCTATAAAGATATAAAGACTGTAGATATTCATAATTTTAATAGATATACTTAAGTATTATGACAAATATAGTTTTAAATATGTTTATATAGTTAAGGGTAATGGTGGCCTTGATAATAGGCTATATTATGAAATTCTTTTGTATAAGCAAATTCTTTTTTGTACAGTGACTGTGTTCTCCTGACATCTTCCTTTGATGTTCCTTGGATCATTCAAAATCCTATCCACAGCATCCTTAAGAATTGCAACTCAAGGCATGAAGTTCAAGCTGCTCTGAAGTAATTGGCAAAAATATAAGGCCCAAAGAATTAGTAAAATACCAGTTGACATATTTTAACAAACAGATGCGTGCTCTGGTCATGCTCACCAGATTGTGCCAAAAAATCTGGAGGACAGCTACCTAGCTAAATGACTAGAAGAGATCCATATTTATTCACATTTCCCCCAAAACACGATCCAATAGAATGTGGAAATTAACAAACAATATCACTAATATCACACACATGCAAAATTTTACTGAAGATTATCCAAATCTTGCTGAAGATGCTACAAAGATTGGAACAGTGTATCAACAGAAAACTTCCAGAAATATAAACTGTATTTTGAAAAGGATGTTGCACTAAAGATATCATTGTCAATGTAAGATGACTGAAAGCAGAGTATCAGAAGAATATCTATTTGTGTTTTATTGACTATGCAAAGGTATTTGACTGTGTGGATCACAAGAAATTCTTACTAACCTCGAGAAGAAATGGAATCTCTGAACACTTAATTGTGTTCATGTGAAACCCACACTAAGACAAGAAAACAGTTTTAGGAAAAGAACAACTAAATGCCTCATGGTTCAAAATCAAGAAAGGAATGTGTCAAGGATATGTCCTTTCTCCATACCTTTTCAAAATATGTGTGGAACTTATCATGTGGAAAAGTGGATTTTATGAAGAGGAATAATGTAGCATGAAGATTTCAGAAAGTCTCATCAATAATTCATGTTATGCAGAACACAACCTTGCTTGTCGAAAATGAAGCGGGCCTGAAGCATTTGCTGCAAAAAGTCAAGAACTGCAGCCTTCAATATGAATTGCTCTCAACATCAAGAAAACAAAGATTCTCACCACAGGATCAAGAGATTGAGTTCGTCATCTTGTTCAGATTCACAATCAACACTCTTGGCACCAGCAGCCAGGAAATCAGAAGACAGGTTGCAATGGAAAAATCTGCTGTCAGCGACTTCTGTAGAATGCTGCAGAGCAATACAATAATATCAATCTAGTGTCTAAAGTAAGCCTGATACAGACCATAGTCTTATCAATTATTTGCTATTCATTTGAGAGATGCACAATGGCTAAGGATGACTGTGGAAAAATTGATGTCTTTGTGTTGTAGTACTGGAGAGGAATATTGAACATGGAATGCCAAGAGAATAAACAGATCTGTCCTGGAGAGGTTAAATCCAGGTTGCTCCTTGGATGCTATGATTTTGAAGCTTGATTTCATATACTATGTACATGTTTCCAGGAGGAAGCAGTCCTTGGATAAAGATATCATGCTTTGGAGGTTGATAGGTAGAGCAGAAGAGAAAGATTCTAGATGAGATAGTTTGGCATAGTGACTATGGCAATGGAGAAGAGCGATATAGACTCAAAGTAGGGAACGTTCAGAGCTATATTTTCCTTGGGTCTCTAGGAGTTACAATCTATTTATAACACATAATAAAAACAAAAATACGATGGCTTAGTGGGTAAGATGTTATGCTGTAAAACCAGAGAGACAAGGTTTAGATCTACTTGCCAGTTTTTAGGAGAAAGATTGGCATTTCCCCCTCATTCAAGTTACAATCTATGAAAACTTGTTGGAGAGCCAGTTATGTTCTAACTTGATTACACATACAACAATATAACTAGCAAAATAAAAGATTTCAAATTGAGACCTAATGTAAAAGAGTGGATAATCATATAAGCTGTGGAGCTCCATTACTTATGAGAATGCTTCTTTTTTTGTTGTTGTTTTGTTTTTTGGTTTTGGGTTTTTAAAATTTTTTTAGAATGCTTCTTAAATAATTTATCCCTTAGATCTGTATTTGAGGTATTTTTGAAAAGTAATAATAATTATGAATTTTATATGTCCTTATAGATGCTAAGAAGCAGACATGGATAAATAATTCCCCAACATTATTGACGCATCAGAACCCTTGACAACTGCCTTTTCTTAATCGTTGTGTTATCCCCCATTGAGGGGAAGGAATGGTCTCCATCTACCTTAGCTGAGACTCATGGTATTACAAATCATCAAAAGCTATTGAACTAATATAAGAGAATGCTTTCTATACTGTGAAGAATGTAGTGGAGAAAGGGAGAAGAGACTTTGACACTGTTGTAAAGAGACTGTGGAATTACTGTGAAGAGACTGTGGCAAGGTGTAACCAGAGGAACCCTGGTGATAAAGGCCACAGTTAAAAAGATTTTGCTTGTTCGATGATTGAAGGGTAAGCAGACTTGTAACTGCTCTGAGATAAAGGCCACAGTTAAATGCTTTGCTTGCTGGATGATTGAAGAAAAAGCTGACTTTATCTGAGATAAAGTTTGCTTGATGATTGAGGAATCCAGAAGCTTCTTGCATTTATGCTATTGAAATTTATGCTATTGGACTTTCATGAATTGAGGACTTGTGCTTTTTTAATTTTATTTGGACTGTCTCACTAAATCTTTAGTTTTATTGAGACATTCATTTGTTCTCCCACTTCCCAATCTATTTCTCTAATAAAACCGACAACTCTAAGTAAAATCTGTCTTACAACAAACATCAGAAAAAATAATAGGTAAAAATAGATGCAGGAGTGTGTGTGGTGACATATCTGAATATTTAGCTATTTGTATGATTCCATGGATATTCTTGATGGGGAAAGTTCACCTTTATGAAGCAGATAGAAGTCAAACTTGTCCACTTTCATGGTACTACTGCTCCTAAAGCAATTATTTATTCAGGATACTGTTTATATCCTCATATATCATGCAAAACTCAAGGATCATTGTTTTCCTAGTTCAAAAGCAGATGTGGTCCTTCCAAATCCCCATCTCTTTACTCATAAACAAAAACCTGAATTGTTTGCTCTCACTGATCAATCAGAAACAAAGTGCTTGTTGACCCATTTTTTTTCTCTTTCTCCTACCTTCAGCACTAATAAAAATTTTATTGTTCGGTAAGGGCCCCTCAAAGCTAATAAGATGGCATCTAGTACATAAAATATTACCTGATTTATGTCCTATGAAAACAATTCCTTTTGCTCCACTTTTCAACACCTGGGATATTTGTTATCTTCTTTATCTTTATAAAAGGGGGGATACAAAACCAGTTTTTCCTCTAATTCTTAAGATGCTCACCCATCTTTTGATCAATGTATCATTCTTGTTACTATGAATCTCCCTTAATTGTAGCAGCCTTTCCCTTTTATCACTCTAAATAAAGCTTCTCCTTATTCAAGGATGGATTTTTTTTTTAAAAATTATGATCCTTTGTATTATTGTAACAAACATCAATTAAGTCAATACATACAAAAAATTGTCTGACATTAATGAGAATTTAATATGCATTAACAATTATTACTAAAGTGCCCAAACATGTTAGTGGAAAATAAAAGGGAAAGATTTTATCAATTCAATTAAAGTGCTGAAAAATATCATACTGATCTTAGATAAAGCTAGTCTCAGAAAGAATGTATTAATACCAATAAAATGTGAATAAATTAAATTTTGCTGTCATTCATTCACACACCCATATTTTAATTTCACAGATATCTTCCACAGAAGCACTCTCACCAAAATGACCACTTAACACAGAAATGCTCTAATTATCGTAGATTTCTGTACTCCGTTTAGGAAATAGAACTGTGACACTACTATGGTAATCACTTATGTGATTATTTAATTTTAAATTTAAATGAATAAAAAGAAAACAAAATTAATATTTAGTTTGTTTCATAAGTACATTTCCAACTCTCAAGTCATAAGTGGTTAGTGGGTACTGTTTTAAAGAATGTAGATATGGAACAGTTTTGGTATCAATGAAAAATAAACTTGTTTTTATATATTGTTGAGACAACATATGCTCATATAGACCTAATAAATAATGAATCTGAACCCTGTCCTATTCCGTACCATCTTCCTTACATCGGCTATTTCTGAATCCATTGTTACAGTCACTGTGTCAATCCATCTTATTGAGGTTTCTCCTCTCTCAATGACCCTCTACCTTTCTAAGTATGACATCTTTCTCCAAAGACTGGCCACTCCTAACAATATGGCCAAAGTACGTAAGATGAAGTTTCACTCTTCTTGCATCCAAGGAGCACTCTAGTTTCACTTCCTCCAGGAAGGATAGTTCTTCTGCTTCTTTTGAAAATATGGCATATTCAATACTTTTTTCCAACACAACTCAAAGACATCAACTATTATATCATTCTTGCTCATTTTCAAGCTTTCAGATATATAGATATAGATGATATAGATATAGATATATGTGTGTGTATATAGCTCTATATCTCTGTATCTCTCTCTCTCTGTGTGTCTCTATCTCTATCTCTATATCATCTATCTATCTATCTATCTATCTATCTATCTATCTATCTATCTAATCTATCGCAAGTAATTGAGAAGACCAAAGCTTTGAGTAGATGTACCTAAATTTTTCTTTTTTTTTTTTCTTTAAATTTTTAAACTGACACCTATATCCATTAGCATTTTGAAGAGGTTTTTGGAAGCAGGTTTTCCCCATGTAAGATGTATCATTTAATATTTTGACTGGTGGGCAAAGTTGTTTTTGTTGCTGTCAGTGTCTTCAAGTCAAACACAACTCATAGCAACCTATTAACAAATAATTTTAGCATTGTGGCCATAGACACTGTATTAGTCCATCTCACTGAGTGTCTTTCTCTCTTTCACAGATCCTTCTTTCCAAGTATATATATTCCCAAAGAATAGTCTCTCTTAACAACATGTCCAAAATTTTTGAAACACAGCTTTACCAACCTTACCTTTAAGAAGAGCTCTGGCTGCACTTTCTCCAAGACATCTGTGTTTGTTCTTTTGGTAGTCCATGGAAGATTCAAACACTGTGCTCCAACACCACAACTGATATACATCAATTTTTTTTCTTGTCACTTTATTCATGATCCAGCTCTCAGATGCATAGCTGGTGATAAAAATGACTGTGGTTTTAATTAGGTACTCCTTGGCCTTTAAGCTAACATCATTCATCTTTGGGACTTTGAAAAGATCCTTGTTAGCAGACTTTCCCAGTGCTTATATGTCTCCTGATCTTTTGATGGCTAGTTCCAAGGATCGTGATTGTGAATTAAGGATTAAATTATTGACAATTTCAGTTTTTTCACCATTTATCATGATGTTGCTTGTTGTCCTAGTGATGAGAATTTTTTTTTTATGTTGAATTGTAATCCACTTTGAAGGCAACAGTCTTTGATCCTCTGCAACAAGCACCTCAGGTCCTAATTTTCCTAATCTGTTGTTCCATGTTCATAATGTAGGTTGTTTATAAATATTCTTTCATTCATTACTGATGCTACTCTCTTCTTAATAAAGTCCAGCATCTCTAATGAATTACTCAGCCTACCTATTGATTAGGTAGGAAGAAAGGATACAACACTGACATAAGCTTTTCCCAATTTTAACCAGTGTACTGAGCCTTTATCTGTCCAGTCAATTGTTTCTTGGTCTATGTATATATTAAATACAAGCATCATTAAGTGTTCTAGAATCTCCATTCTTCTCAATGTTATCCAAAGTTTGTTATCATCCCCACTGTCAAATTCCTTTGCACAGTCAGTAAAATACATACAGACATTCTTCTAGTATCTCTGCTTTCAGCCACGATCTGAAAACATTAATGATATCCTTGATGCCATAGCCTCTTAGAAACTCAACACGAACATCAGAAGTTCTATCACTGTATTATTCTAGCTATTTTGGGATGGTTTCCAACAATATATTTGCTTGCGTGTAATATTAGTTATATTGCTTAGTATTTTTCCACATTCCATTGGATCACCTTTCCTGGAAATGGAAACAAATATGGATCTCTTCTTGTCACTGAGCCAGGTAATTGTTTTCCAAATTCCCTGACACTCTTGGTACCAGAAGTCAGGAAATCAAAAAGCGTATCGTGATGGGAAAGTCTGCCGTTAGGGACCTCTCAAACGTACTCAGGAGCAACAGTGTCTCTCTGGAGACTAAGGTGCGCCTGATACAGGTCATGGTATTTGCAATCGCTTGTTATGCATCAGAGAGTTGGACAATGACTAGGGAGGACAGAAGGAGAGTGGATGCTTTTGAGCTGTGGTGCTGGAGAAGGGTACTGAATGTACCCTGGACTGCCAGGAAAACAAACAGATCCATCTTGGAGAGGATTAAACCAAGCTGCTCCTTGGAGGCAAGGATTCTGGGGCTTCGTCTGACATACTTTGGACATGTTGCCAGGAGGGACGGGTCCTTGGAGAGGGACATCATGCTTGGGAGGGTGGAGGGACAGCGCAGGAGGGGAAGACCCTCTATGAGGTGGATTGATTCGGTGACTGGGGTAATCGGGATGGGTGTGTCAGAGGCGGTGCGGTTGGCGCAGGATAGAGCAGGGTTTAGAGCTGTTGTGCATAGGGTCGCTATGAGTTGGAAACGACTCGATGGCACATAACAACAACAGAATGATGAACATATCCAGAGCTGCATCTATTATTTTAAACATATCAATTGGTACCTCATTGATTCCTGGGGCCTTCAATGAAGCTTTATCATATGTTACTTCATGCATTATTTGGGGTCAACCAACTGCTTTTTGTACAATGACCATGTATATTCACTCCAACTTATTTTCATGATTCCTGTATCATTCAAGGTTTTTCCCGTAATGTCTCACAGTATTGCAATTTGAGGCTTGAATTTGTGTACACAAATGTGCTAATTTGAAGGTAATCCTTAACAAAAGAATATCTTCAAATACTGATGAAAGTTGGGGAGAAAATAAAGGAGTTAGCAATGTGATGTTGTTTTTATTGTAATTTGCCATTGAGTCACTTGCAACTCATAGCAACCCTATGCACAATAGCTCTGACTCCTGTCCTATCCTGAATCAATTTCACTGTCTCTGCCACACCTGCCCCCATCTCAGTCACTGTGCTAATTCTTCTCATCCAGGGTCTTTCTGGCTGTGTTGTTCCTCCACCCTTTCAAGCATGATGTTATTCTCCAAGGACTGATTCCTTCTAGCACTATGCCCAAAGTATGTAAGGTAGAGCTTCAAAATCCTTGCCTCCAGAGAACAACTTTGTTTCAGCCTCTCCATGACAGACTTGATTGTTCTTTTGACAGACTGTAATGTTCAGTACTCTCCTCTAGCATCACAACTCAAAGGCATCAGTTCCCTCTCCTGTCACCCTCATTCATTGTATAGCAAGTATTTGTGAAGACATAGCCTGGCTCAGTCACACCTCAGTCTCTAGTCTTAAATCTTTGCTATTTAGCATGCTGAAGGGATCCCTGGCAGTACACTTTCCTAATTCATTTCATCTTTTGATTTCCTGGATGCTGATGCTAAGATTGTTGATTTTTTTTTCTGAGCAACATAAAATTGTTAACAATGTCAATCTCTTCTGCCTCCATCATGGAACTATCAATTGGCCCAGTGATGAGTATCTCTGTATTCTTGATATTGAGCTTCAATCTATATTTTTCCCTTTCTTTTTTCCCAAGAAAGTACATTGAAAATTGTAGTCTTAGATCTTCAGCAGCAGATGTTTCAGGTCCTCCTCAGTTTCAGCAAGTAAATTTGTGTCATCTGAATTGCACAACAATGTGATAGTGAGTAGAAATTACAAACTATAGACTTCATACTTGAGAGGGGGGAAAAACACAGGTTTTCATGCTAAGAAAATGCTAGAATTGAAATTTAGTGCAAAGAGCAGAGTGTCAATATTACCACCCTATGGAATTTTATCTCTTTAGGGAAAAAAAACTATGGTACACATTCTGTATATACAGCATTGTTCCTTCTGTTGTTGGGTGCTGTTGAGTGGGAACCTGACCCATAACTCACAGTCCAGCAGGTTTTCAGAGACAGTAAAGCACAGAGAAGGAGATTGCCCACCCTTCTTATATGAAGCAACTGATGTATTTGAATATTATATAGCTCAGATGGGGGAAAGCCTGAAACTTCATGGATATTTTAATCTATATAGTGTAATAAAGATTACTAATCAAATGTATATAAAGAATAACAAGCTATAAGCTATAAGATCTAGAGAGCAAAACAATTAAAAGATGGTGAAAATTAGTCTTTTATGATCATCTGTATATAACAAACAATACATAAAATTACTCCTAATAAGCCATATAAAGTGTTGTTAATTACTGAAAGATAGCCGTCTAAAATGTAAACATTCAACATTGATATTAACAGTTCCCAAAACTGTTCTTTGTTTTTGGTTGTTCAAATACAATCTCCTCATCCTTGGAATTTACCTAGTACCTTGAGTCTTGGTTATGCTGGTAATTTTTTCCTTGAATAAAAGTTGGCTTTTTCTAACAGAAGACTATGGCATATTATCCTGATCTCAGTGTATGAGGACTGGACAGTGATTTCCATTTTCATGACTAAGTCATAAGACTGTAAAGAAGGATCTAGACATAGAAGCTTCATGGACTTCTGGTTGACAAATTACATCATCAGTTCATATGGAAGGACATGTATTCTTTTGGACGTGGGTGTTCTATATTAAGAAATTCCTCAACTTTATAACTCTCTGTTTCTTCCTTTGTATATTTTCCTATGATAAAATTATATTCATAAGTTAACCAGTTCCCATGAATTCTATATTGTTATAGGATTATCAGCCAAAAGGAGTAATAGAAACAAACAAAAAAAATTCAGAAGTGAGAGAACCTGGGGAATTTATTAATAACCTCGGAGGGTATAAGAAATCTCTAAATTTACAATCAGCAGTTTAGATTTAGGGTGATGCTGAAGTTTTCCAAGTGCACAGCTGCAATGTTAAGACATGTTATTAAAAAAATTAAAAAGGCATTATTGTCATTGTTGTTCTGTGCCATTGAATCAAGTATGGCTCATAGTGCCCCTATGAACAACAGAGATGAATTCTGGACTGTTCTGTGTCATTCTTATTATCCTTGATACATTTGTGTCCAAGGCCTCAGATACTGTACCAACCCATTCTGTTAGGATCTTAATCTCTTTTGATGACCTTATACTTTTCCACATATAACGTCCCTTCTTAAGGAATAAGATCTCTTAACATGTCCAATATATCTCTGCCAAACTTCAACACCTTGCCTCCAAGCAATATTCTTGCTGGACTTTCTCCAAGGAATATTTGTTCTATGGGCAGTCTATGGGCACTCTTATCTAGCACCACAATTCAAATGCATCATTTTTTGCCCTGTCATCCTTATTCATATCCAGATGTCAGATCCATAGTAGGTAATTGGAAAAACTGTGACTTGAATCAAGCACACCACAGTCTTTGAATTGCTCTTCAGGACGTTTGTGGGGTTTTTTTGTTTTTTGTTTGTTTGTTTTTGGGTTGTTTTGTTTTGTTTTGTTTTGTTTTGTTTTTTTAACCAGCACAAAAGCGCAGCGCTCTATTTACAGCTCCGGCTGGCACCTGCCCACCTGGCCAGCCGCCTGCAGGGAGGGGTAGGAGAGACGTCAACCACATCTGCAGGGGAAGACAGAAGGAAAAGCAGGTGGGAGCAGAGGGCCAAGAGGGAGAAGAGAAAGAGACGAGGAACAGGGGGTGAGGGAAGAGCAAGAAAAGTGGGGAAAGTGGAGACTGGAGAAAAGGAAGAGGTGAGGGAAAGAAAACAAGGGATTATTT
>NW_006399786.1:13349806-13357668 GCF_000299155.1 Elephantulus edwardii | reverse complement strand
AAGTCCTCGGGAGGCAGGGGCATGCCTGAGGGGTAGTGCTGCTGCAGGCCAGGTGCCCCACCCCCGCTTGGGGCCGTGGCACCGTGGGGTTGCTGCAGCCGAGGAGGGAAGGGCATCATCTGGAAGGAGCTCAGCACAGGGCCACAGGGGGCGTTCAGGGATTCTGGACCCACTGCTGCCATCATCAATGAGTTTTGGGGGGTGCCTCCTGTCCCCTGTGCATTGGGGTGCAGTGGAATGTTGCAGCCCAGAGGGGTTGGGGAGGGCAACATGGTGGGTGGGGGCTCGTGGGACAGGGGCTGCTGGCCTGACAGGTTCATGCCCATGGGGCTCTGGGCAGCAGTGTAGTTCAGGTGCAGCTGCGTGGGCTGGTTGTTGCTGATCCCTGGCCCGGAGCCCTGCGGCGGTGGTGGTGGGGCAGCGGGGGCCTGTCGGGCAGCAGCTCGTCGTCTGAGGTGGCGATGGTCTTGATGGTGTTGTGGTAGAGCGGAGTAGAGCTGGGCATGATGTATTTGGACATCTGGGACATCATCAGCGACAGAGGGTTCTGGGAAGGTGCGGGGTCTGGGGAGGAAATGAACGGTAGGCTGGGTTTCATGAGGCTGCTAGGGGGGAGGTTGGCGGGAGGCGCAGAAGAGCTATATTCCGAGGGCCACTCGGTGGGATAGCACCCTGCTCCATTTTGCCCAGGGTAGTGGAAGAGTTCATGTTGAGAGGCGGCTGCTTGCTCTGGGAGACTCCAGGGCTGGGCATGGCTGTCTTGGGCGAGGCAACCCAGCCTGGAGAAGGCACCGCCATAGAGGGAGACTTGAGCCTGCTAGGCGAGCCCGTCTGGTGAGCGAACGCTGAGGGAGGTACTGAGGACCTGGGGCGACTTGAGGGGCCCCAGTGAGTTGGCAGAAGGTAAGGGCACCATCGGTGAGGGCGTCTGGGGTGACTTGAGGTTGGCGGAGGGTGAGGTGACCAGAGGTGAGTGTACCTGGCTAAGGGTTGGTGCCTTCAGATGCCCCATGTCTGACGAGCCCATTTGATTAATACTGAAGGTGGGGTCTGAAGGCCGCCTGCCCAGCCCTCGGCTGGGGGCTTAGTGCATGGACCCGGGGGGAAAATTGGACGCAGGGGCCAGAGTCATGTGGCTGAGCCGGGTAGTTCATGTTCACATTCATATTCATGTTAAGGTTGCCTGGCCCCATGGGTGGGTCTACTTCTCTCAAGCCAGACTGTCCCATGGGGGGACTCAGGAGGCCCTGCCTCCGCCAAACTCCATGCACATAGGTGTGCCTGCTAGGCCTTCACCACCGGCCATCTGCCCAGAGAACATAGCCGAATCCATCTGGCGATGTGCTTGCATCATCTGCTCCATCTCCATGCCCTGCCCCATGGCCCCGCCCGCCATGCCCAGGGGCCGCTGCATACTCAGTGATCGCGTCTCCAGCTGCTGGTGCCGCAGCAGCTCCTCACGAACCCGTGGCGTCATGAACCACTCCACCTCACCCTGCCCACCGGGGTAGGGCACGGTGTCCAGGGAAAAATTGCCAGGACCCCCCATGGAAGGCAAGTCTTTGGTCCAGCCCATGCCTGGCCTCACAGGCCGCTGCGTGGCATTCATGGGCACTTCCATGGGCATACTCTGCATGCCCCCAAACCCAGGCACCTGCTGCATCTGGTTGCCAGGGAAACGGGGGCCAGGGAAAGGTGGTCCACCCCGGAGCTGCATGGGATCTTGGACATCCATGGGTCCCCGAAGCTGCGTGCCCATCCCAGGGGGCCACTGGTCACCAGGCTTGCTGTGGTGGGCCGGCGGCTGCCCCTGCACCATCATGCCGCCCATGCCCATCATGTCCTGCAGACGCCGGCCCCCATGCAGCCCTATCTGCTCCTCCTTCTGCCGCTTCTTCTCATAATATTCCTCCTGCAGCTTGCGCCAGGCCACCTGCTCGAGTGTCAGGCTGTCCTGCCCCAGTCTCTGCATCGTCATGTTCATTTGCTGCCCCATGTCCCCGCCTAGGGGGTGCCCAGGCACTTTGTGCTCCAGTGGGGGGCCCCCTAAGTTCTGGGTCTGTGAAATTATGGACTGCAAAGGCTCCTCATACTTCTTCAGCCCACCAGCAGGGGCTGCAGGTGGCTGCTGGGGTGCGGGGGGCGCCTGTGCTGGTGGCCCACCCTCGCCTGCACCTCCAGGGGGACACTTGAGGAAGGGCTCAGCCTCCCCGCTGCGGAGCAGCAGTCGCTCGATGTCTCGAAGGGTCTGCAGGGAACGTTGCCGATGCTCCAGCTGCTCCTTGGACAGGCCCTCAGAGCCCACCAGGCTGCGCTGCCCCTTTCCTGTCGGGGTGGTCTCCCCAAGCAAGGCAGGGCCAGGGGCACTGCTGGGGTCACCTCCAGGAGGCAGAGGGTTGTTGGTGGTGACAGCTGTAGGGGTATTTGGGTGGGTGCCCCCAGTTCCTCCACCAGTGCTAGCAGCTCCCACTGAGTTGGGCGTTAGGTCCTGAGTGGTGTCCTCAGAAGGTCCTTCCTGGGGCAGAGCTGGGGGGGGCACTGCCAGGGGGTGGCGGTGGTGGCAGTGGAGGTGGTTGTGACTGTGGGGTGCCTGCAGACGGTGTGCTTAATGGTAGTGATTCAGGGGTGGGCGGCACCTTTGGGGCCTGGTCCAGCTTGGCCCGGGGCACATTCTGCTGGTGGTAGGTGAGGATGGAGTCTGCCCGGCCCTGCAGCACTGCCTCTGCAGCCGTGTTGGCTAGGTGTGTGGTGAAGACATACACGAACTGTGAGGGCGGCTTTCCTGGGACACCCCCACCACCGCCCCCAGGAGCATCTGGTCGAAGGCTTGGTGGGGGCCCATGAGGGGGGCTTGGTGTGCTGCTCTCGCTGAGGCGCAGTTGGGGGTCTTGGCCAGGCCCCAGCTGTGGGGTCGCCATGGCTGGGTCTTGTACATTACAATTGTGGGTGGCCCCAATGGGCTTGTCATCCTCCTCGCTGTCGGGTCTTCAGACTTTTTAGAGGTCCTTTTAACAATATTATATGTCTCTTGATCTCCTGACTGCTGGTATCAGGGGTATTGACTATGGATCCAATAAAGACTAAATTATTCCCAATTTAAATATTTTTTCAATCTACCATGAAGTTGCCTATTGGTTCAATGGTGAGAATTTTTTTTCTCTAGATGTTGAGATGGAATGCATATTGAAAGCTGCAATTCTTGATTTTCTGAAGCAAATGTTATATGCCCTCATCTCTTTCAGCAACACAGTTTTGTCTTCTGCATAATGTGGGCTGTTGATGAGCTTTTCTTCAATCCTAATTCCACATTCTTTTAATAAAGTCAAGACATTAAGTAGCTGAACAGTAGATTTCAAAAGGCTGCACGACAAGACAAAGTAAAGTACTATAATGAAATGTGCAGAGAGCTGAACTCGCTCACCATTTCTTAAGCTCAAGGAACTGAAGAGGAAATTCAAGCCTCGAGTTGCAATACTTAAGGATGCTTTGGGCAGAATATTGAGTGATCCCGCAAGTATTAAAAGATGATGGAAAGAGAATACAGTCATTATACCAAAATTGGCAGACACAGAAAAATTTAATGGAACAATATATGAGCAAGAGCCTATGATGATGAAGGAAGAAGTTCAGACTGCTTTTGAAGAACTGGCTAAGAATAAGGCCCCAGTAATTGATGTTATACCAATTGACATATTTCACTAGCAAATGCTTTCCTAGATGTGCTCACCAAGTTATGCCAAGAAATCTAGAGAACAACCATTTTGCCAACTGAGAGGAAGAGATCTATATTTGTTCCCATTCCAAAAACAGGTGATTCCACAGAGTGTGGAAATTGTCAAACAACATCATTAAAATCTCATGCAAGCAAGATTTTGCTGAAGATTATCCAAAAATCATGGGAACAGCACATCAACAGAGAACTACAAGGAGTGCAGGCTGGGTTTAGATGGGGTCATGGTACTAGGGATATTGTAGCTAATGTTAGATGAATCTTGGCTGAAAGCCAGGAGTACAAGAAAAAGGTCTATCTTTGTTTCATTATGCAAAGGCATTTGACTGTGTGGATCATAACAAACTCTGGCTAACTCTGAGAAGAATGAGAATCCCAGAACACTTGATTGTGCTAGTATGAAACGTATACTTGGACCAGGAGGCAGTCATCAGAACAGAGCAAGGAAACACTGCATGGTTTAAAATTGGGAGGGGCGTACACCAGGGATGTGCCCTATCTCCATACGTTTTCAATCTTTAGGCAGAACAGATTATCTGGGAGCCTGGGCTCCATGAGGAGAATGTGGCATAAGGATTGGTAGAAGAATCATCAACAACGTGTGTTATGCAGATGACACAACCCAGCTTGCTGAAATTGAGGAGGACCTGAAGCACTTGCTATGGAAGGTCAGGGACTGTAGTCTTTAGTATGGATGGAGGCTCAGTATCAAGAAGACAAGGATTCTCACCACTGGACCAATTGGCAGCGTCATAATGGATGGTGAAGAGATTGAGATTGTTCACAGTTTTGGTTTGCTTGGATCCACAATCAACATTGGCACCAGCATCCAGGAAATTAAAAGATGTATTGAGATGGGAAAGTCTGCTATTAGAGACATCTCTAAAGTACTTGAGTACAATGACGTTAGTATGGAGACTAAGGTGTACCTGATATATGCCATGGTCTTTGCAGTCACTTGCTATGCATCAAAGAGCTGGACAATGACTAGGGATGATAGAAGAAGAATTGATTTCTTTGAGCTGTGGTGTTGGAGAAGAGTATTGAATATGCCATGGACTGCTAAGAAAACGAACAGGTTTGTCATGGAGCAGGTGAAGCTGGCTGCTCCTTAGAGGCAAGGATTTTTAAACTTCATCTGACATGCTTTGGACATATTGCAAGGAGGGACCAGTCCTTTGAAAGGGACGTCATGCTTGGGGGGGGGTGGAGAGACAGAACAGGAGAAGAAGACCCTAGATGAGATGGATTGATTCAGTGACTGGGATAATGGGGGTAGGTGTGTCAGAGATAGTGAGATTAGCACAGGATAGGGCAGAGTTTAGGGCTGTTGTACATAGGGTTACTATGAGTTGCAGTTGACTCGATAGCACATAACAACAGCAACACTCTAGTTATATACTCATAATACAGATTGAATAGTAACAGAGAGAGCCCTGATAAACTTTTCCCAAATATAGACCATACAATATAGCTTTTTTATGATTGACAGTCAAACACCTTTACATAATAAATAAAACATAAATAGACATTTTTAAAAATATTCTTTGTTTTTAGCCAAAAGTTATTGGACATAAGCAATAATATGCTGGTGTCACAGCCTCTTCTAAACCCTCCTTGAACTTATGGCAGTTCTCTATGAATATGCTGTTCTAACCATTTTTGCATGATCTTCAATACTATTTTGATTGCATGTGATATTAATTATATTTCAATAATTTCTACATTTTGTTGGATCACTTTTTTCGGCAATGGAAAACAATACAGATCTTTTTTTCATTCAACTGGCCATGTAAGTCTTCCAAAATTCCTGGCATATACACTAGTGAGCATGTTCAGGGCTGCATGTTTTATTTGCATATTGCAATGTTCATTTATATCCCATCAATTCCTTGTGCCTTATTTTGTGCCAATGCCTTCAATGCAGCTTGAATGTCTTCCTTCATCATCATCAGCTTTTTAACATATACTACTCACTGAAATATCTTTATGTTGACAAATTATTTTGATGATTCCTGAGTCATTCGAGATTTCTCAGAGTGTCTCAAAGTATTACTACTTGAGGCTTGAATTTACTGGACAGGATTCTATAAATACTCATTCTAAACAAATTTAGCATAAAAGAATACTAGTTTTCACATAGGAAAATATGAGTTAAATTACATACAATCATTTCATTTCTTTTTAAAAGAGTCTGATAATCTTTGAATTTACTTTCAATTCCTTCCGTCTGAGAAGTACAAAGTAAGTTCTCCCTTTTGTCTTCTCCTTCTCTATTCTTTGCACATTCCATTATAATATTTTGTTTTGTCTAATTGAGCTGCCCTTTGAAATCTTCTGCCCATCTCTTTTACTTTGGTATCTAGTTCCTCTTTTTTTTTAACTTCTCAAGGCTCTACTGCCATTTTTAAAGTATCTTCTGATATCCATTTTGGTCTTCCCCCCTGCCCCCCACATTGTAAAGACCTTTTGCTTTTATCATTAATGACATCTTTGATGTCATCCCACAATTCATTCATTCCTCAAGTTTTAATGTTTAAAGCTTCAAATTTGTTCTTCAGAGAACTTTTAAATTTAGGTGGGATAGATTCAAAGTTATATTTTGGCTTTTGGGAATTGCATTCAATTTCACCTTGCACATGGGTAATTTATGGTCTATTTCACAGTCAATTCCTGGCTTGGTTGTGAATGCCAATATGGGATTTCTCCAGCAATGCTTTCCACAGGAATACTGAGGGCAAAGAGAACATAGAATGTAATCGGTAGGCCAGAATTGAAGGATTTTTGTTTGTAAGCTGTCCTAAAATGTTCCATCCAAATAGTTTCTTACTGCTAGGCCACCAGAGCTTCCTGCATGTTAAACCAAGGTGGTGAGCTTGAGTATGCTTACATTTTCAAGAAAATAAAATCATCTCCCCACCAACCATTTTTCATTCACATATATATTTAAAATACTTAAGAAAAAAATTTAGACTGTATGAAACAAATATACTTTATTAAAACCTGGTGACCAAAACTTGAGAAGAAAATTAATAGTATAGTTTATGGAGTTCTGATGACCTAATGGTAAGGAGATGTACTGCCAACCTGAAGGTATAAAGTTCAAATCCACCATTCTCTTATAGGAGAAAGGTGAGCAGTCTCATTCCAAGCAATTTTCTTCCTCTGAATATCTACTAAAGGGTCAGCTAGTAATTCTAACTCAAGGACACATAGAATAGCTATCTAAATTTATTATTTTAGCATTAATTAACAATTAATTTTGAAAAGGATCTTCTATTTCATTCAATAATTGAATTCTTATAATAAAAATGTTTAACTCCTATGACTTTACTAGGTTTTTGTTATAACTCTTATGAGCCTTCTTGTATTCTATATAACTGAGTGCTAAAGCGAAAATCTCTTAAAATGAGAACATAACATTTTCCTTTTTTTCTTTAAAAATGCAAACCAAAAACTATAGCAGACTTGATGCAAGGTATATCAATCTTCCTTAGTAGTGATATTACACACTTCCTTACTAGTGATAGCATGCATTTGTTCCTTCTTTTTCACAAACGGAGCTCAGAGACCTTTTTAAAATAAATGTACTTTATTATAAGTAAGTTGCAAATAAAAGCAAGGTTTGTATAATTACAAAGCCTGTTTCAATATGTCTGTGGTACTGTCTCCAAGTTTATATAATAACTGTCATACAATACTATTAAATTGTTCTAATCTCTCTCTATTTTCAGTGTCAGAAATCTACATGCTATAATTTCTCTCCATAGGCTATTGCTGGTATATAATTAAAAAGTCACCAACTTCATACATCAGCCTCTGGACAGGATTCTATAAATACCCATTCTAAACAAATTTAGTATAAAATAATATTAGTTTTCACATAGGAAAAATATGAGTTAAATTACATCCAATCATTTCATTTTTTTAAAAGGAGTCTGATAATCTTTCACTGCAGTTTTAAGTCATCCCAGATTACATCTGAAATAATTTCTTTTCATTGACTGCTATATAACTTTATTCACATTATATAATGGAGTAACAGAAATTAAATAGTAAGAAACTCTATAAAGTTCTAAACTGAAAGAAAGAAAGAAAGAAAGAAAGAAAGAAAGAAAGAAAGAAAGAAAGA
>NW_006399786.1:13340118-13349706 GCF_000299155.1 Elephantulus edwardii | reverse complement strand
AAGAAAGAATCAACTACTTAGTTCAAGGTCTATTTTTACCACTCATTCATGTTATAATTAAGAGATGCCTTCTATTTGAAATGAAGCTCATTCATAGGTTAGATGTCACATTGTTCTTAATTTACTTTTATAGTTCTTAACAAAAACAAGAATTATTAACACTGTGAAGGAAGAAAAATAGGAAAAGGGGAAAAAAAGAAAAACATAAGAGATGACTTTACCTTGCAGTTTTCATGTGAGTAGAGCAAATTACTAAATCTGTAGTTGCCAAAATATGCACATATTTGTTAGTGGAGCAGCTGGTAATACTGTATACAAGCTGCTCTCCAGAAATTAATTGTGGATATTAAGAATAAATCTGACCTCGGTCACAGCTGCACTGATTTGTTTTTTCTCCTAAACATTTATCAGACCTGTCTCTTCTTTCGTCTAATGGGAAGGAGGATATCTCAGAGTTCATTCGGGGGGAAAATAAATAAATAAAACCCCATCAGTGTATTAGGAGCTATGCAAGGAAGACATCTGCTTAAACTGCATATTCTTGCTTTCTTCATGACTACAGTATGCCAAATTATGAACACCATATGAAGCATAAAATTACTCTGGCACACCTTTCCATTTCAAGTAATTAAAAAAAGGTTCATCTAAATGAACAAATTAAACAAAACTTAGCGCCACGTATTTAACTAGTGAAGGTAGATTGAGAAATAATTATAATAGCGATGAATAGCTGGATAATAGTATATATACATGAAATGAATTATATTACAGAAGTAATAAAATAAGTCTAAAAAATCATATCTGAGAGTAAATCTATTTTTCTGTTTAACATTCAAATGAAAATAGATTTTTTAATAAAATAGAATTATAATACAAAGAATCAGCTAGCAGAGATGTGAAAACTAGCTTATGCTATTTAACCAAATATATTGGGATGCCTTGTTAAAAAAATTTCTAATTAAACACAAGAATATTCCCAAGGCTTTTATAACTTTGTTATTATATTCACTTGTTATAAAATAAGAATTGCATCCTTTAAATAATAGATTTGCTAGAGATAGATACTTGTAATTTTTTTTGCTCTTTGATACATAGCAAAAATGTGGTATGCTGATTTTCAAATTGTGAAGTTCAGCAATACTTAAACAATGCTTGAATTTCTTCATGTGTAAAATGAGGATAATTATAATAAACGGAATTTATTTTCGTGAGACCCACTAATAAAACGTGTGTAGTGTCTGGTACATACTAATTCCATACTTTACAGATACTGATTTTAGAGGACTTTAGAGAATCATCTTTAAGAACATGGCCAATTACTTAATCTAACACTTAATTCAGCACTTAAATCCTGTCTTATGATCCTATTATGTTTCTCGTCAGTTACAGCAAAGTCATTTTACATTTCTTAGTATTCATTCACATTTCTAAATATTCCCTGTTCAATTTTCAAATTCCAAGCTCATGAACATTCTCCTCAGTTATCATCAAGCAGCATTTCTCAGAGGGAAAAAAATATGCATTAGGTAGACTCACCTTCAGACTCTTCTTCACCAGTTTACATAATTACCTTATTCTGATGTTTTATCTGTCACTCCTGCTAGAAGAATGGACCTGCCCCCTTCTCTTAATAAAGGCCAATATTCGACTCAAGTAGCTACCTTCTCTAATTTTCCTCTCTGCTGATTTGTTAAAACTTGCATATAAAGATATAGAAGTGAAGCTAGTTTTGAAAGTAATTATCTAGAAGCTATAATAAAATGATTGGTGTGACCATTAAATTTATGACAGAGAGAACCAAGATTAATGTCTATGAAAACAGTTAAAAAATAATTACTATGAATACTGACAATTAACTACAATGCATAAAATTATTATACAATTTTTAAAAGTATATATGTATATAAATGTATATATATATATATATATATGTGTGTGTGTGTATATATATATTGGTGTTTACTGTTCAATTGGAATGGACACATTTTAACCATCCAGAGGGTTTTCAGAGGAAGTCAGTTGCACTGGAGGAGATTACCCACCTTTCTAACTCATAGAACTCTCAATTAATTATCTGAGACTGTAAATCTTAATGGGAGGAGATACTTATCTTCCTTTATAGGAATGGAATGTTAGGATAATGTTCATACACACTCAAGGAAATCTGTTAATACCACTATCATTTGAATATATGCACCAAAACCTAGAGCCAGAGAGAAGGAAATAGAAGATTTCTACCAACATTTGCCGTCTGAAATTGATCAAACATACAGGCAAGGTTCATTAATAATATTGATAACTGAAATGCAAAAGTTGGGAATGAGGAGGAATGATCTGTGGTAAAGAAGATATTGACTTGGTGAAACAAATGTGGCTGGAAATAGAATGATAAAATTTTCACAATCAAATATATTACTTACAAATACTCTTTAAAAAAAACCAACAAGCAAAACACACAACCGATGACTACATGTATGAACTTCACCTACTTGATGGACTACACAGGAATCAGATTGTTTATGTCTGTGGAAAGAATCACTGAAGAGACTCAATATCAACTGTGAAAAAACAGACCAGATGGAGCAGACCATCAACTACTCATATGTAAGTTCAAACTGAAGCTAACGAAATTAAATCTTCAAGAACCAAAATATGACATTAACACTATCTCACCTGAATTTTAAAACTATATCAAGACATTTGAGGCCTTGAATACTAATGAATGAAAACCACATGGGCTGCGGGATGATATCAAGAATATCATCCATGAGGAATGCAAAAGGTCATTTTACTAAGGCTCTGTTCTGTACCGTCACTGTAAAAAGAGCTAGAACAATGTGGAGACAGCCATATTTGATTTCAACTAACTACAAGGGAAACTGCCCACATCTACAACATAAACCTAAATCTCAATAGGTCAGACATGCTCCGCATACTCCTTCCTACACCTCCTTCTACTAATTCCAGGACAATTCCTATAGCCCTACCCAGGACTATTCCTATAGCCCTACAGGGTCTAAAATCCTTTTCAATAGCTACACAGACTTCCAGAAACACACTTACAACTACAGGGTTTATTAGGAAAGTTAACAGGCTATAATAAAAGTTGGTGGTGGTTGTTGATTGCCTTTCAGTGGAGGATGATTCATAGCGACCCTATAAACAAAAGGCCTGAAGCCCTTCCACACCTATCAATGTTTATCAAAGTTCATGGAGTTTCCTGAGGTAAGATTTTTAGGAAGTCAATGTCACTCCTGAAGAATATAGTCCTTCAATTTCTCAAGTGTAGTAGCAGATCGTTTGACCTCAGGCTTAGGTCAATGTTACAAAGTTCATTTCGTCCTTCCAGTTATAGTAACTTTCCTCAATCCTCCAGCAAGTTTGAGTGAAGGCCTCTGGCTCTGCCTCTGAAAGGCAGCAGCCCCGAAGTCAGTTATTTCTCAGATTAGGTCTCTGGTTCTCTGCTTTGGCTCTCGGTATTGTCCTGTATGGCTGGTATGGCTGGCAATTGAATTTCTGGCCTCAGAGAATGTATGTTGCTTCTCTTTCCTTGTTGATTTTAAGACTACCAATATCTGCTTCAAAATCTGTTTAACTGTTAAGACAAGCCAATTCCTTTGTGGTCAGCTAATACACCCAATATTGATGATTCCACCATACATGTGGTAAGGTCCAAGTTAGTGGCTATAAAAGCCAATTTACACAGTAAACCCATTAGGCCACTGTCACTATGTTAGAACTCAAAGCAATCGGATTTGGGGTTTTAGAAGCAATGGAAGTAAAGTGACTAAAGTGAATCATTTTTGGTCCCTGGTGGTCAGCATTCACCCATTGGTGGACAAATTTTCTTAATGCCTTAAATCTATGGAAAGTCTCTCTATTCCGTGAGACTAGAGGAAGAGACTTCTCAATCCTCCAGTGAAATTTTCAGAGTCTCTTCTGACATTCATGTTGTGCCCCCCCCTTCTCCCCCCTTCTCCTCTATCTTTTTAGTGACTTTATGCTTTCTTCTTCTTGGATGATATCCTTAGTCTCATCCTACAACTCAATTATTGATGTTCAATGCTTCAAATATATTCTTAAGATTATTCATACTCATATTAAGATAGAATAAACTAAAGATTGTATCTTTGATATTATGGACTTGTTTTCATTTTCTTCAGTTTGAATTTGAATTTGAATTTGGATTTGAATTTGAACAGGAGTAATTGATAGTATGTTCTGTAGTCAGCACCTGGTCAAGTTTGACTGCCGATACTGAGCTCTCCAATGATTTCTTCCACTGATGTAACCAATTCCTATAGAATCCATCTGGTGACATCTGTGGGTAAAGTTGCTGTTAGAATTTTTAAAAAAAGAAACTTGAGGTGAATAAATCATTGAATGTACAAAATCTGATTCATTTTATTTTTAGCTCATTTCTGTCACCAAATCTATACTCTCTGACTTCTTTTCCTTCTTTATTGTTTCCAACTTTTGCAGTCTAATAACTAATTATCATTAATACATCTTTATTGCATATTTGGTCAAGTTTGAAGTGCAAAATTAGATAAAAATCTTCAATTTTCTCCTCTTTGTTTTTACATATATTTGAATAATAATTGAATTAATAGATCTTCCTTATATGCATATGTATAATATTCTATCACTCACAACATTGTACTTCAGCATAGGACTTCAAATTGTCAGTTTGGAGAGAAGGGTGCGCCTGATTCAGGCCATGGTCTTTGCAATAACTTGCTATGCCTCAGATAGCTGGACAATGACTAGGGATGATAGAAGGATAATTGATGATTTTGAGCTGTAGTGCTGGACAAGAGTATTGAACATACCATGAACTGCTAAAAGAACAAACAGATTTATCCTAGAGAGGGTGAGACCAGGCTGCTTCTTGGAGGCAATGATAATGAAGCTTCATCTAGCCTGCTTTGGACATGTTGCAAGGAAAGATCTGTCCTTGGAGAGGGATGTCATGCTTGAGAGGGTTGAGGGATAGAACAAGAAAGGAAGACCCTCAGTGAGATGGATTGATTCAGTGACTGAGGTAAGACAATAAGTTTGGCCCAGGATAGAGCAGGGTTTAAAGCTATTGTCCACAGGATTACTATGAGTCACAGGTGACCTGACGGCACATAACAATAACAACAACAACATGGCCTAGATCAGGCACACCTTAGTTTCCAGACTGGCATCGTTACTCTTCAGTACTCTGAAGACGTCCCTGACAGCAGACTTTCCCAGTGCAACTCATTTTTTGATTTCCTGGCTGCCAGTACCAAGAGTATTGATTGTGGAGCCAAGCAAACTAAAGCTGTAAACAATCTCATTCTCTTCACTGTCTGTCATGATGCTGCCAATGGCACAATGGTGAGAATCTTTCTTGGTGTTGAGCTAATCCATATTTAAAGCTGCAGTCCTTTATCTTCTGCAGCAAGCTCTTCAGGTCCTCATCTTGACAATGATATGTAATCCATATTGAATGCTACAGTGTTAGATCTTGTGCAGCAAGTGTTTTGAATTTTCTTCACTGTGGCATGCAAAGTGGTGTTATCTGCCTTGTGAAGATTATTGATGAGTCTTCCTCCAATTTTAATGCCGCATTCCTCTTCAGAATCCAGCTTCTAAAATAATTTGCTCCGCACACAGACTAAGTATGCACAATGGATACAAATCCGATATACGTCTTTCTTAATATTAAACTATGTAATATTCCTTTGCTTTGTTTGCACACAGTTTTTTTTTTTATTTAAGTTTTGCATGCATACAGTTAAGTGTTCTGGAATATAGTACAGTGTTGTTAAGTGTCGTTGAGTCATAGACGACTCATAGTGACCCTATGAACGAAAGACCTGAACACTTGTGTAATTTTCATTGTTTCTCCACGTTCATAGAGTTTCCAGAGACAACCTATTTCAGAAGTGGATGCCACTACTGCTTCCAAGCTTGTTTTAATCAGGAAGCTCAAAGAAACACGGTCCACCATGGGTAACCATTATCACATATGACACATCAGTGTCACAGTATTTAGCATCACAGCAACCAAGTTACCGCTATACAGCAAATGGACAGACCAATGCTATATATACTACTTAGAAGAATGTTTGACCAAAAACAACTAAAATCAAGTCCAAGGGCCACAGACTCTAGAGCCCAAATATGTTTTTAAATAGTAGGCCATGATCATCTCACACATATTAGCAAGCCAACATTCTACCCTAAACCTCACCAAAACCAGCAAACAAACCTCTGTAGAATCCAGCCACTGCAGACAACTTCCAAACTGGATTGTAGCCCCATACTGCTGACCAAATGTGTTTCGTATAATATACAGGAGAAACAGAGTCCTTGACTAATTCAAAGTGTTCATGTATTCAAATGCAAACTAAAAGGTTAAAATTCCATGCACAGTTAGACATAGCATAGAAGAATGGGCTGCTAATCTACTTCCAATAAAATGTCATTAATATTTTTATGGATCACAATTCTACTCTGATGTAAAAGGAATTTTCCTGAGTCAGAGTTGATTCAATAATAGCTGGTTTAACAGATTTCTTAGGTGGTTCATGACATTAACATGTTGGATGCTAAAAGAGATGTTAGCATGTAGAGTTCATTCAGAAGCCTGCAATACACACAGTTACTAAAGGAAAGATTAAGTCCATCTAGAAATACTTCACATCTACTTCTCAAAAATCAACCATTGAAAACCCAATTTAGCACAGTTCTACTTGTAATCACAGTTATCATTATAATTTGTCAAACAGAAACCAAATTTCAGTTGTTATAAATGAACTAACTTATTGACTAGTACAAACAAGCAAAAGTAGAGAATCATTCCTTGCCCTTAAGTAGGGCCCAATTCATCTTCACTGAGCTTCCAGAAGGCTTTTGAGAAGCTTTCAGTAGCACAGGTGGGAGTGTCCCCCTTTCTCTGTTCCATGGAACTGCTGGTGAATTCCAATTGCCAGAGATGCCACCTTTGAGTTAGCAGTGAAGCTTCCTTTGAACTATATACCACCAGGACTTAAAACAGAATTACATAAAATATGTGTGCTAAAACTAAAAACAAAAGCAAACTCACAGCAGTCAATACAATTCTCATTCATAATGACTCTCTATTAGGTTCCAGTACTACTATTTTATTTACAGGAGGAGGCTGCTCATTATTTTTCCAGTGGAGTGGGTAGTTGATTAGAATCTCTAACCTTTATGTTAACAGCCCGACATGTAAAGTACAATGTTACCAGAGCTCCGTAATGTTGCCCTACTGCTTTAATGCTATGTTCCAGCTCTAGCTGTAGAGTTGTAGCAACTCAAAGGCTAAGCCTCTCTGTAATCTGGATCCACTAGCAGCTCCTTGGGAGAAAGATGAGAAATTTCCTCCCTGCTGTTTAGTCTTGGAAACCCAGGGGAGGATAAGGGATGAGTCAGTTCCAACTCAATGACAATGAATATAATAGTTTATACATTTGAGAAACCTGGGTATCGCAGCTTCTTGTTTGAAGAAATTTTCACATAATTAGACTCTTTAAGTCACTTCTTACTAAGTTAATCTTGGTTAAATGTAAAATTCTTTTAGATACTAGAATGTATACTTCACAGTGTTAAATATTTTAATGTCTTTTAGTGTCTAAGAGAATGTTTTAAAAATGGAAATTCAATTTACTGGCACCTGGTAAATTTTAGTGGGAAAAGCATAGCCCTAAAGGTGTATAAGTGAATGTTTTGAAACAAAACTAGTAGGAAAAGAATGAAAATTTGAAGCCAGTGCAAACATTACAATGCTGGTTACTCATAACTTCTTTAATGTTTAATGTATCTAGGTAGGCCTTTGCTTACCTCCTTTAAAATAATTTTCCTGTTATGGTATTTCATTTTGGTGTACTTTGTTTATTTATATACATATACATAAACTAACATTTCAGTGCTTTTTGTTTTCAGAAATAATCTAGAAAGAAGGAACTAAAGTACAATCACGTGAGCATTTACTTGCACAGTAGGAAGTATTTAAAATTGGAAGTCTCTGAAAATCGGTTTAGAGTTAATAATTAGTAATCTTAGTCTTTCTAATAAAAATAAATATAGCAATATTTCTGCAATAATGAATAGTGTGTTTATTTGTGCATTTACTTATACCTCATTGTATTGGGTGGTTAAATTTACTATATTGTTAAAGAACATAGAGCAAAATGAAAGCCCCAAACATCACCAGACTTGGAAGCATAATAAACCTTGATTAAGTTCTTTAATCCATTCCATCCTAATAATAGTCATCAACCACCCCATGCTCAACTAGAATCCTTAATTACTGATGTCCTTCTTTGTGGTTTTAAATGGAAAAGTGGTTCGCTTCTTAAATATTTGTAAAACAATAAACAAATTCTCTCAAATACAGAGTATTAAGGCTATTCTTTCAGCTCCTTAGGGTAAATGGATTATTACTCAGAATAGATATCATATTGTTAAGTCATAAATCCTAATTTTTGGCTGCAGTTGAAATGTCCATTTGTGTTATTCATTATCCACATGAATAATTCATGGTAGACATCAGAATATGAAAAGAACAAAATATTGATGGGAGTTTCTAAATTTTGTCATCAGAAACCTTACTTATCAGAGCAGTGTACCATTATTACAAAAAAAATGTTTTATCTGTATAGAATTTATAATACAATGTGGTGGTGTTGTTGTTGAATACCTTAGTGTCAGAACTGACCCAGAGCTGTCTTTACATAAGATTTTCAGAGGCAGTTAATCGTGCGGGAGGAGATGACACATATTTCTCTCAAGGAGCAGGTGGCGGCCTCAAACCATGTGCCTTTGGGATTTGCAGTGCAGCTTCTTGCCACTATGTCACCAGCGCTCCCTATATAATATGTTATTGTTGTTGTTGATTGCTGTTGAGTCAAGCACGACTCATAATAACCTTATGAATAAAAGACCTGAAGGCTTTCTATAACTATCATCATTTCTCAAAGTTCGTAGAATTTCCAGAGACACGTTGTGTAGGAAGTAGATACTACTCCTGCTTCCAAACCTGTCTATAACTGGGAGCTCCACCAAACACAATGACTAACTGTTTTGTTATTTGACACCCCAGTAGCACAAGGGTCAGCACCACAGCAACCCCAGGTTACCTTAGTTCATCAAACTGATACAAGAGCTTTACCACTTAGAAGAATGTTCTGCCAAAATATAATCACAATTGAATTTTAGATATAAAGGCCCACCACTAGGCCTTTTTGACCTTAAACATAAGGGTTAAATAATATGTTGTTATGCACCATCGAGTTGTCTGTGACCTATAGCGACCCTATGTATTAGTGTCTATTAATTAGTTATTATTTATAAAATTATTTATGTCAAATAGATTAGATGAATTACGCTCTTATATTGACAAAATTATCATGAAATATGAAAGTAATTCTCTTAACTAAGTCAAATTGCTTAAGTTTTTAGTCATGATGTTTAATACATGGGTAAGTATGTGAATTTGTCTATTTCAAATATGTACTATTATTTATCCTAGTTTATTCCAATCAGGTGAAGTCCATGTGTATAACCTGCGTTTGTGTCTCTTATAAAATG
>NW_006399786.1:13337116-13338408 GCF_000299155.1 Elephantulus edwardii | reverse complement strand
GAAACGACTCGACGGCACATAACAACAACAACAACAGTTTATTCCAATAGTCAGGTTTAATCATGAAAGTGATACATGAAGACAAGAATGATGAAAATAATTTTGTATGTATAAACTCAATTTTAATAATTTTAATTTCTTTAATTGGGTGAATAAGTATAGACAAAGGCTATATTAAACCCTCTGCTTGATATAATAATCATAATACTTTCTTCACTAATACAATAGCCTCATAAAAACTTGAGTTGAAATGATGTCCTTTTACTACATTCTTCAGCGTGTTATTATTTTATTTCATTGTGTTTCATCTGAGACCCTATGTATAATGGCCCTGAACCCTGCTCTAACAAGTGCCAACCTTATTTTCTCTGACACATCTACCCTCATTATCCTAGTCACTGAATCAATCCATCTCATTTAGGATCTTTCTTTCTTGTGCTGTCTCTCCACCTTCCAAGCATGATGTCTCTCTCCAAGGACTCAAAAACTGGTCCCTCCTTGCAACATACTCAATTTATGTCAGACTAAGCATCAGAAACCTTGCCTTCAAAGAGGAGTCTGATTTCACCCTCTCCCGGATGAATACGTTTGTTCTTCTGGCATTCCATGGTATATACTCAGTATTGTTTTCTAGCACCACAACTCAAAGGCATCAATTCTCTATCATTCTTAGTCATTGTATAGCTTTTGGATGCATAGCAAGTAATTGTGAAAACTATGGCCTGGATCAGGTGCACCTTAGTCTCCAGACTGACATTGTTGCTCTTCAGTATCCTGGAGAGGTCTCTGATAGCGGACTGTCTCAGTGTAATTCATCTTTTGGTTTTCTGGCTGCTAGTACCAAGAGTGTTGATTTTGGAGCAAGCAAATTGAAGCTGTTAACAATTTCAATCTCTTCACCATCTGTCATGATGCTGGCATTCTTACTAGTTACCCTTCCATTTTTACAGTAATGGTTCTCTGCAGTGTTTGTCCTTCCTTATAAGACTGAGTTATAAGACTACATAATGCTCTCCAGTCTCTTTCATTTTATGTAGTATTTTGCACAATTGTTGTTCCTATGTGTTGCATAGAATTCATCATGTGAATGTACCACATTTTCTCAATCCATTAATTTGCTGACAGACATTTGGGCTGTTTCCATATTCTTGCAATTGTGACTAGCACTGCTATGAACATGAAGAAATGCTCAAAATCAATGGCAATCAAAGAGATGCAAATTAAAACCACACTGATATACCACCTCACCTTAGTAGCAACGGTAAAGTTTAAGAGAACAGCAAGCAATAAAT
>NW_006399786.1:13329251-13332259 GCF_000299155.1 Elephantulus edwardii | reverse complement strand
TTCTTACTCACTCTCTTCTTATACTGGTTGTTTTCAAACCTTAAAAGAGTCAGTGCTTAATGGGGATTAACTTGTGGATATACTGGCATTAACTAATCACATATATTTGAGGGAAAAGAGAATAACCATAGTAAAAGTGATTTTTTTTGTAATGGATAGATAGTCCTGTCTTTTCTATTTCTGTACTTTTTCCTCCAGTTACTCAATAGATCCTAATGAACACTGATTTTAAAAGTATTAAAAGTACTAAAGCTCAACATATCAAAATCAGAACACCTTAACTATTTTCTTTTCTATTAACAAGCAGATACACAATTTTGAAAGCTTGAGAATATCTTTAACTACTTTTCTTACTTACTTTATTTCTTACTTTAGTGATTTCAGAATCACCAAGTCTTTCATAGACATTTGTCTTTTCCATTATTAACAGCACTGTCTTTGTTGTTGTTCTTATGCCACAGAATAACCTTTGACTCATCATAGTCCTACGTGCCGTAAGAAAAACCCTACCCGATCTTATAGTGAATACATAATCTCTATTCTTCTTTAGCTGATTGTTGCTATCACTGTCAATACATTTTCTCAAGGGTTTTCCTCTCTTTTCCTAATCCTCTACTTTTTCAAGCTTAATGTCTTTTTACAAGTGTTGGCCACATCTGACAAAGTATGTGACAAACTATGTGACACAAATTTGTTCTTTTCCTCAAAGTATTCTGGCTATACTTCTAAAATGTGTTTGTTGTTTTTGTAGTCAATAGTGTACTCAATATTATTTATCAACATCACGGTTCAAGTCACATGTGATTCCATAATAAGAATTCAGTATTTAAAATATTAAAGTCTACCATAGTTGTTGTAGTCACTCTAGTTCAGAGCATTTTGGTTGTGCGACTAACCTTAGGGTTTTCTTCCTTTGCTTGAAAAAAATAAAAATTAAGAACATCTAACATTCTTATGGAAGAAGTTCAAAGACTATTCCCTTCAGTATTTACTACATCTCAAGATAAAAAAAAAAACACCAAACAAACCCCCAAAATAACAAAAACAAAAATCTTCTCCAATGGACTAATATGTAATACCATGATAAATGGATAAAAGATTGATCTTGTCAGCAATTTCCTTTTGCTTGGATCCACAATCAATGGATCCAATACAAAATGGTAGTATAGTCAAGCAATTAAAAGACATATAGCTTTAGGGAAAACCTTATTAATCAAGGACTTCTTCAAAGGGCTACAGATTAAAAATAGCAAGTTATACATGAAGGTTCAACTAATCTAAACAAAGTATTTTTTATTTACTTTTATACTTCTTAATGTTAAACAAAACAAAACAAACAAACAAACAAACAAAGAACAGCGAAGAAAACCTGATATATTTGAATTGTCGTGTTAGATAACGCGTTCAGTGTACCATAGCCTTTCAACTGAACAAAGAAATCTGTTTGGGAGAAAGTGCAAATTACTCCTTCGAGACAAAGATAGTGAAACTTCTTCTCTCATATTATGCACACATTGACAGGAGGTGCCACGCCTTGGTAAAAAATACTATACTAGGAAAGACAGAATCGGTGAAAGACAGGAAAATCCTCGACAAAAATGGATTGAGATGTCTATTTTAAAGTGTGGTTAAGAATTTCAGAGGTGAAATATCTCAGTCACAAAAGGACAAACACTGCATAGTGCCACTGCTCTAGAATGGGACTGACATCAGAGTTGGGGTAAGAATGAGAAAAACTGGATGAATTATGTATACTGCATTGAAACAGATGAGGGAGAGAACAGTTTAAAAGCAATATATTATAGGGCATTGTGATTATCATAAGAGTCTGGAATGAAGGTTGCAGAGTGGAGTGTACTCGGGATGGATTGTATACCAATGAAGGAATTTTTCTTTTACTGTTCAAAGAGAAGAGCACATTGAAGGGGGGCGGGGGGCTGGTGGTGAGAAAAGTGCAACAATGAATGAATGGAAATCCAAAATCTCTGTAAATGTTCATTGAAATTAATAATAATTTTAAAAAAAGAATTACAGTGATTGTGAAGATGGCACAGAATAGGGCACTCATATTTACTTATAGGGTACCTATGAGTCATAGTTGACTCAATGGCATCTACAACAATAGCAACCAAAATATTGGTGGTTGTAATCCCTCAACTGCTCCATAGAATAAAGGTGGACGGTCTCCTCTCGTTAAGATTTAGAGCCTTAGGAAACATTGATGATAATCAGCACCAAGTTGATCCCAATAGGTTTGGTGCTTATAGGCATTATAATTGGTGACAAATCATTTTGCTTGAATTTATTAACTAGAGAGGACTTAAAATATAACCACATAGATTGTCAATTAAAGTTCACTTGTAAGGACTCTGTGACTAAATATCTAATGCCATAAATTTGGAAGCAGGGGTGGCATCCATGTCCAAACAGCATGCCTCTGGAAACTCTATGAACTATGAGAAATGACGATAGTCATAGAAAGGCTTCAGGTCTTTTGTTCATAGGGTGGTTATAGGTCGTGCTCAACTCTACAACAATCAACAACAACACATAATCTGTGCATGTTGGATCATTCTAGTTAAAATTTATCTCCTTTCCAGACATGGGATGAGCCAAATGAAATAATCCTACTTTAGAAGGAATATCTTGACATGTCTCACACCACTGAACTCCTAAAAATTTCACTTAGGTTAAATTTTCAGAAAGTATCTGAACTTTTGATATGTTCATTTCCTAACTGGTGATATGAATATGTCCTAAGAAGAAGTCTAGAATCTTTTATCCATCTTCTTTTCTTGGCCCAATCAGCATAATATTAAGTTAATATATCAGTGTGATGTCTTGTGGAACTGATTATGACATTGTGCTATAAAGTTTATATACTCTTGTGATAAGACAATTCATGTATTCTAGACTTTTCAGTTGAAGGAAAACTATTTCTGGTGGTCCTTTGAAAACAGAATTGGGGGAGGGAAATGACCAGATCAATAGTTGAATAATAAATATGG
>NW_006399786.1:13327883-13328895 GCF_000299155.1 Elephantulus edwardii | reverse complement strand
TTCTCTATCATTAAAACTCAAAGGCATTGTTTCCTCTTCTGTCATCCTTTGTGACTGTCTAGATCTCAGTTGCTAAACAAGTAATTTAGGAGACTATGCCCTGGATCAGGCTAGGAAATATATTCATTTTCTCAAGCAATGTATAACAAATATCAAGAGATTTATTAATTTCCTGTAGTACTTAAACCACATCTGGAACAGCAGCTGCAATTGGAATCACCATCTGGCTAAATTTATGATAACATACTGAGAGAAGTATTAACAGTATGGATTCTGGAAATGTGGTAAGGTCCCTTCCCAAATGAGCCAAACTTTACTTCACTCATTGGCATGTGTAAACTGATTCAAGGCAGGGAATTAAGTGAAAGACTGTGACTCGATTTTGTTGATCCAAGATATATTTTCATTTGACCTAGATTTTTTTCCATTTGTGCAGATCAAATAAATATTTAACAGGATTGCAAGTGAGTGATTTGTCTCTTAGAGACACCATGACTAAGTAGCCAATGTCATAAATCCATATAAGAAAGTATTCTAATTACTCTAATGTCCACTATAACAATCAAATTCACTTTGGTTTTTATTATGTCCTTTCGTGTGAACTCTACCACCATCGGGTCCATTGAATCTTATTGTAGGTGAGTCACTGATCGATGTTTGCCTTTGAGTCAGAATTGACTCCTTCCTGACCCTCTTGCAGGTGCTGTAAATTGTATGGTAGAAAATCACCCATATTTCTCCCTTGAACTGATGGTGTATTTGAACCACGAGCCTTCAAAGCAACTAAGTACCCTCTAGACCACCAGAAGTAATTGTTGTTGTTATGGACCATTGAGTTGCCTGCAACTCATAGTGACTCTATGCACAACAGCCCTAACCCCTGCTCTACCCTATGCCAATCTTATTGTCTCTGACAAACCTACACTATTACCCCAGTCACTGAATCAATCCATCTCATCGAGGGTCTTCCTCTCCTGCAATGTCCCTCCACCTTTCCATGCCTGACGCCCTT
>NW_006399786.1:13319717-13326018 GCF_000299155.1 Elephantulus edwardii | reverse complement strand
CCTGAACTTCTTCTTTCATCACCATAGGCTCTTGCTCATATGTTGTTTCATGAAATTCTTCTGTGTCTTCCAATTCCTTTCGATACAGTGACTCAGTATTTTCTTTCCATCTTCTTTTAATACTTCCTGGATCACTACTTAATTATGATTATAGTAATCTTCAAATATGCTAGGCTCCCTTCACAAATATGTTTCCCTCAGTTGCAGTAAAAGTTATATCCTCTAGCTGCTCCATGTGTGGTTCTTTGAGTTTAATCTTAAAGATTCACTCTACCATGCTATTCCCTAAGTCTTGTTTCACTTCTTTTACAGTATCCCAAGGCGGGTGTGGTACTTCACCTTGCAATAAGCAAGGTTGTTCAGTGAACCAACCAAATAAACTATTAGATCTTAGCGTTTTGAGCTGAAACATTGTATGATGAATCTGAGTTTTGTGAATTCAAATCAACAAACTCTAACTGACTCATTTTTATCTTCCTTGAATGATCATCCCACACCCACAGCACCCATTCCTAAGCATATTATTCAGGTTTCTTTTTGTACATAGTAGAAAAGTCAAGTAGTTGTTTTGAAATGTAGTGTATATTTTCCTGGGTCACACTTTGTGTTTCACCTTTTGGAGACTTGCTAGGATTTAAGATGAGTTTTGATTCTAGGTTCAGCAATGACTCATGAAGGGGGCTCCTGGGAGAATTCAGTAATATATTCTAAGTCATCTGGATCACTTGATGACTCAGACCATGGCCCAGGTGTCACCCTTGAAGATAGTTTAGAATAATACTGATCAGGCACAGCTGACTTAATCTCATCAGATGAGAAGAGGCCTGTTTTTTAGTGACTCAAAAGAATTTAAAGGCCCATAGTTTCCACCATTCTGGTTGTCCTTACTTCCCCATGTCAAATGTCAGAATGCCCTGTCTTACCAATCAATAGCCTCACTTTAATTTATACATAATTTTAATCTGGAAGTTCAATTACAGTTATGCTAATAATTCTTACAGTAAAATTTTGAGTTTGGTTTTCAAAAATACCAATTGTGTAACTACAAACATAAGGCTTTCCTAAGGGAGCAAGTGGAAAGTCTATGGTTCTTAAAGAGGTGCTTGAGCCCTGGGCTCATATTTTTCTTTTCTTTTCTTTCTTTTTTTTTTTTTGTTTGTTTATTTGTTTTTTCAGTTTGGTTTTTTCTTTTTTTGGTTATTTTTATTTTATTTTCATAATTTTAATGAACATCTACAGAGATTTTGGATTTTTATTCATGTGATTGTGTAGTCATGGCCAAGTGGTTAAGGCGATGGACTGGAAACACATCTTTTTCTTTTAACATGCTCTCTAGTATAAACATGACTAACCAATAAGTTTCCTTGTACTTCTCATCTGACGAATTTGTAAAAAAAAAAAAACCTCAAACATGAAATCACCCAGATTTTCATTTCTCACTAATACTTGATTCATTGTGGTGATATTTGATATATTAATACTGTCACTACATCCCTTGTATGTTGTTATGAGTTGTCACAGAATTGACAGCACCCAAGAACAACCGACAACAAAAACTTTATGCCTTGAATTAGCAGTCTCCTCTTTCCCAAAGATATAGTCATCCACACATTTAAAACTAACCAGAATTGAAAACCACCTTGTAAAGTTCTTATTTCTATTTGTTTCTATAAAGCCACTGTCTACCAAATACCTTAGGCTGGCTTGTCTAGAAAAGCAAAACTAGTTGTGACCCCTCATCAGCTTGCCAAGGCTATAAATCTTAACAGTAGAAGATTTTCCATATTTTTCCCACAGAACAAATGGTAGATTCAAACTATAGACCTTTTGATTAGCAACCAGCTTACTAAAGCACTAGGTCAGAAGTGCCTGAAGTTTCATAAAGACGAAACTGGAATGCTTTTGCTTATCCTCAGTGATATAGACTAAGTTTTCTAAGAACCATATATTCTTTTTTATTTATCCTTTAAAAAATTTTTTTCTACTAGTTTATTTACAAAATTTGAATACATTGTTTTAAAGAACAAATTCTTTCAAGTTCCCTTCCCTTCCCCCACCAAATTGTACAACCCCATGATTAATCCCCCAACCCCTTGCACATTCACAACACTCTGCTTCCAGCCTCGCCCACCCCTCTTGGATCCTAATATTCACTGTACAATAATGTTTTTATACAATATTTATCCTTGTGTGACTGAGTTAGTTAACTCAGCATAATGCTCTCCAATCTCTCCCAAGTTAGGTAATAATTTATGAAATGATTGCTCCTGCGTGCTACATAGTATTCCATAGTGTGAATGTACCATAATTTCTCAATCCATTCATTTGTGGCTAGATATTTAAGCTGTTTCAATGTTCTTGTGATGGTGAATAATGCTGCTATGAAAATTGATGTACAAGAGTATCATATATTTTCTGTTATAGAACTTCGGAGATTTGTGAAAGGTCCCTATTAAATGTTCTACATAGCAAATATTGAAATCTAGCTATGATTAAAATATTGAAATCTAGCTATGATTAAAATATTGAAATCTAAATGTTCTACATAGCAAATATTGAAATCTAGCTATGATTAAAATATTGAAATCTAGCTATGATTAAAAACAGCACTAAATACCATAATTATCATTTAATTCGCTTTTGTTTCATTATTATAAATTATGCTTTTTGTATATTGTCTTCTAACAATTCTTAAAGACCAACAATTGGAAGTGTGCAAAAAGAATGCTTTTATTGTTATGTGTGATCTATCCTGAGCCAACCTCACCATGTCAGACAGACCTGACCCCATAGCCATCATCACTGTGTCAGTTAATCTCATCCAGAGTCTTCCTTTTCTGTGCTAACCGTCTACCCTTCAGATGAAAAATTTACTGTGGGTAAATGGATGTATATTTTTGTGCTGTGCAAACATCAGTGCAATTTGTTATGCTTGGTTCATTCTAATAGCTTATAATCTTCAGGATTACATTCCAAATTGTTATTGTGTACTATCAATTATAGAGACCTGACTCATAGCTGACCCTTCAGTGGATTTTCAGTTAAAGTAAATTGAATGGGAGTTAATAGTCCATCTTCCTTCCCTAGAGCTGCTGGTGGTTTCGACCTTCTTGCTTTTGGGATGACAGTGAAATTTCTTTCCATTAGGAAATCAGAGCTCCCATTAATTTTCATTTTCTCCATTTAGATATTACTTGTCAACCAAATTCTATAAAGAAGCTATAGATTAAAAGCAATGTAATATTAAAAAAATGAAGGGGGTATTTTTCATTTATCCTTTCCAAGATGTTGGATTAATCTAAAGAAATAGAATCTATGATGAAGAAAAAATAAACATACACTTTTAATAAACTATGCTATAGTTATCCAATAAACTTAGATAAATAGATTACTTTTAAGTAGTATGAGGAAATAAAATAATTAAGTACAAGAAAATAAAAAGTCATAAAGCAAATGTGTAAGAAAGACTGAATGGAAAACTATTTTGACCTGTAAAATTCCACTCAAATTACAATAAAAATGTAGAAAAGGAATTTCAAATTTCTCTTTAATTTTTGCTACTTAGGCAGTTTTCGAAACAGAGAAGTAGCAAAAAAAAAAAAAAAGAGCTAACATAAAAAGAAGGTTGATATGTACACCCCTGTCCTTATTAGCATTAGAGTATCAAGAACATTTTGCAAACAGCTCAAATGCATATCAGCAACAACAACAAAAAAAGGAGGAATTGAGAAATTGTGAGACAATAGAATACTATGCAGCCCTAAAAAATAACAATTTCCGAGCATTCTATATAACATTTGATAGGCTAGAAAGCATTACGGAGTGGATTAATTCAGTCTTATCTAAGGAAAAATACTACATAAGAACATCATTGTAAAGATAGGATGACTAGTTAGATGTGTATAAATGTCCAGAAGGGGAAGGGCAAAAGAAGAATGGGATAGAAAAAGAGAAAAGGTAGAAATCACTAGGAGAGCAGTTTAGTGGGATGAAGGGGGTGAAGGAATAGGAAAAAATCAGTGGGGCCTCAAAGTGATAGTTAATAATAGGCACAGATAAATAGCAATTATTAATATAAAATGCAATGTAAAACACATTGTACATTAATGAAATACAATGTAAATGAATTATTCTTTGGAAAAATTTTTAGGAGGCTGTAAAGAACAGGGACAATAAAAGAAATTTTCAACTATTAAAAGGAAATATTTATCTTTATTAAGTAATCTAATATTTAAATAATAATACCTGAAATAGAATTTGTTTAAAAAAATCAAACAACTTGCTTTTAATATTCTACTCTTTCTAGATAATCAATTCAGAAAACTTTTACTTATTTGTACACAGTTGAAACTACAGATTACTTCAAAATCTATATTCTTAAGAAAATTACTTAAATAAAAAAATAAGAATACAGTTAACATTTTTGTATATGGTCTGTGGAATCCCCAAAGTGCTCCTCAGAAAAAAGTATAGCCAATTTCCTTCCATGCAACTTACTGCACCTAAGTATCCATTGAAGAGCCAAGCAATGACTCAGTCATGACTCTTCAGTGCATGCATAACAAAAAGATTAAGTAATTAAAGTGAACGTTATAAATTGCATTGGTGTAGATTCAACAGCACAACAGCCTACTTCAGATTGAAACAATTTCCCAGTCATGTTTGAATTATAAACACTAACATCACAGAACATCTAGAAACCTTATTCCTTTATGTGCCATTCTGCTAGGCTAAAGTACACACACACACACACACACACACACACACACACACACACCTAGATAAATACTATTCAGAAGTCTTTTTCAATAAACTGGTTGTATGTTTTGGTCTGCATTAACTAAATGACTATCCACATAAATGAATCTAAATGAAATATGGTACCAAATTACTCTTAATCTGGGGACAAGATAAATGGTTAAAATAACGTTAATTGTTCAATCTTCTCTATTCATTGTGATACTTCCCATGGGTCCTGTGGTAAGAAACCTCAACCAGGTGGATTGACATGGTGACTGCTGCAATGGGCTTTTGTGGGTCAGGAAGTGCGAGAATGGTTCAGGAGAGAACAAGGTTCAGATCCTTTGTTCATAGAGTAACTGTGTGTCGTACTCAACTTGATGGCACTACTCAACAACATCATTTGTTCATTGTCTGAATTGTTAAAGATTTTTTTATTCTGTTTATGCATCTTAGTAAAATAATCAATACGATGTAGTTGGAAAAACTTTATAAAATATAAGAGGAATACTTTTAAAAATCACAAACATATTCACTTTTACCACTTGAGATCATCCGTAGTTTTAACATGGATGAATTTTTCAGTAATGATGAAAAACATTTTTAGGCAAAATCAAAGGGAGCCATTCCTAGCACATATGAAGCATTTCTTTTTTATTTCTATGAACTACTATTTAATGTTATTCTCTCTTGTTCTTATTCTTTTTTTCCAATTTTTGTTAGGATTAAATACCATCAATGAGTACAAATAGTTCAGATTTGTTGTTGTTAAGTGCCATAGAGTTGTAGACGACTCATCGCAACCCTATGAATGAAAGACCTGAACATTTGTATAACTTTCATCTTTTCCCTAAGTTCATAGAGTTTCTGGAGGCAAGCTGTTTTGGAAGTAGATGCCACTCCTGCTTCCAAGCCTGTTTAGTTAACACATTAATACTCTAGTAAATCCAGAGCAAAGATAGACATCAGCCATTTCAATTGATTTAAAAGTTTTAAAGAGTTTCATTTCTATTGGTACATTAAAAATAAGGTAGACTTTTTTTATATATACAGAGTTTAGGAATGACAACACTAACCCAAGACACCCATTCAAATCTGCTGATTGCTCCCCAAGAGAAAGATGGACAATCAACTCCCATGTGGTTTATTGCTTCTGGAAACATGCCAGAGGTTCAAATATTAGTTGATCTCGACTTGACAATACCCTAGAACAATAATATAACAATAAACTACCAAAACTATGTTTAAGCTTTTATAAAGATATAAATATAAAAGATATAAATAATAGTAGCATGCCAACTATGTGCAGTCAACATCTCACTGCTACAAATTCATAGCTTTGATTTAGTCATGTAGTTAGAGTACCTGTTCTCTTAAAACCCTTAAGCTCTTAATATAGTTATCTTAAAACAATTAAAAGTCTCTTCCGTCTTCCTAAGGCTGTGTCTATTCAATTGAATGTATACTTAATCCATAGAGACTTGCAAGATATGTATTGAAATAGGCATCATCATTGGCTGTTAACAAAATTTTTGACCGTTGACAAAATTTTTGTTCAGCA
>NW_006399786.1:13301257-13319617 GCF_000299155.1 Elephantulus edwardii | reverse complement strand
AAAATAACTCTGTAATTAAATAAAAACTCACACTCCTTGCAGTCAAATTAGAACCAACTCAGAACCAATACTCAAAAGACTTTAGGAAGTCTATAAAGCACACTGGAGGAGATGGTTTCTCTTTCTCCCTTGGATTTAAACCACCAGAAAGAGGCATTACCTTTGAATTTATCCCACACTCTCTACAGGCTAGAACAGCAGGGCTCCCTAGTTAGGTACAAGAAGTAAAATATTTTTTTCAAAGCTCAGCTTACCTGTTATAAAATATCTACTTAACTAAAACACTAGGGTAGTTTAATTATTGAATTTTCTTATGCATTCTAGTTCAGTGTTGTTTTGTGCTGTCAAATTGCCTGTGGTTCCAAGTTACCCTATGTACAGCAGCTCTGAACTCTGTTCTATATTATGCCAATTTCACTGTCTTTGACACACCTCCCTCCCATTACCCTAGTCACTGAATCAGCCCATCTCATCCAGAGTCTTCCTTTCTTACACTGTCTCTACACTTTTATAAGCATGATATCCTTCTCCAAGGACGTGTCTCTCCTGGAAACATTCCCAAAGTATGTGAGACAGAGCTTCAAAATTCTTGACTCTAGGGAGCAACCTAGTTTCACCCTCTCTAGGATAGACCAGTTTGTTCTCTTATCAGTCCATGGTATATTCAATACTCTTCTCCAGCGCCACAACTCAAAGGCATCAATTCTTTTATTGCCTTCCTTAGTCATTGTCTAGCTCTGTGCTGAATAGCAAGTAATTGCAAAAACCATGGCCTGGATCTAGCATGCCTTAGTGTCTAGACTGACATCATTGCTCTTCAGTGCTGTGGAAAAGTCCCTAATAGCAGATTTTTTCCCAGTGTAATTTGTCTCTTGATTTTCTTCCTGCTGGTATCTAGAGTGTGGATTGGGGAGCCAAACAAGCTGAAACTGCTACCAACTTTGCTGCAGAAGAGTAAGGATTGCAGCCTTAAATATAGATTGAGGCTCAACATCAAGAAAATAGAGATTTTCACCACTGGGCCAATTAGTAGCATGATGATAGGTGGAATTTTCAAAACAGAGTGTAGTCTCAACAGCATGCTGTCAGGGTTTCAGCACAGCTTCTTACCACTAGGCCACCAGAGCTCTTTTAATTTTTATTAGCAGAAATCAGGGTTTTTTGTACATATTCTTAAATTCAAACTAAGCATTTTGGAATGAATGGAAATCCAAAGTGTCTGTAAATTTTCACTAAAATTAATAATTTTTTTAAAAAAAACTAACCATTTTGTGACATGCTAGAAAAATAGGAATCCCAGAATACTTAATTGTGCTTATGCAAAGCTGATACTTCGACCATGAAGTAGAACAATGTTTAATAATAACTGAATGTTTCAGAATCAGGGATGAATCCTGTCTTCATACTTTTTCAATCTAAATGCAGATCATTCAGGAGGTTAGACTTTAATGAGGAGGATTGTGGCATTAGAAGTGGAGGAAGACTCGTCAACAACCTGCATTAGGCAGACAACAAAATCTTGCTTGCTGAAACTGAAAAGGACATGAGGTGTTTCCTGTCCAATGTCCAGAACTATAGTCTTCAATATGGATTCAAGCTCAACATCAATAAAACAAAGATTCTCACCACTAGACCAATTAGCAGCTTCATGATGGACAGAGAAGAGATTGAAATTGTTGATAATTTCTTCTTGCTTGGTTCCACAATCAACTTTCTTGGCACCAGCAATCAGAAAATCAAAAGACAAATTGCACTGGGAAATTCTGCTGTGAAGGACTTCTTTAGAGTAATGAAGACTAAGGTGCACCTGATCCAGGCCATGGTCTTTGCAATTACTTGCTATGCATCTGAGAGTGGAACAATAACTAAGGATGAGAGAAGAAGGATAAATGCCTTTGTATTGTGGCCCTGGAGAATGTGTTGAACATACTATAGAACAAACAGGTCTGTCCTGGAGAAGGTGAAACCGGGCTACTTCGTGGAGACAAGTATTTTGAGGTTCCATCTCATATATTTTGGGCATGTGACCAGGAGGGACCAGTCCTTGGAGAGGGATATCATGCTTGGAAGAGTGGCGGGATGGCACAGGAGAGGAAAATCCAGAATGAGATGGATTAACTCAATAACTGGAGAAATGGGAGTAAGTCTGAGATGATCAGATTGTTCAGGAGAGGGCAGGTTTCAGAGCTAATGTACATAGAGTCACTATTATCACAGGCAATTCAATGGCAATAAAAAAAAACAACATACACAAGAAATTTGCACAATTAATAAGGAGTACAGATGATGAATTGAACCCTTTGTATTATGGTGTTGGATAAGAGTATTGGATATGCCATAGACTACCAAAAGAACAAGGATATATATCTTGGAGAAAGTGTAACTGGTGTCCTTTTTAGAGGCAAAGATGATAAAGCATAATTTAAACATATTTTGAGGAGGAACAAGCCCTTGAATAAAAGCATCAGCTTAGAAAGTGGAGGGTCAACCTAGGGAGGAAAATCTTCAATTAGATGGATTGGCACAGTGACTGTAAATATGAAATCAGGTGTGTTAAATATAGTGAGGACGGTATAGGATAGAGTAAGGTTCAGAGCCATTATTCATAGGGTCTTTCTGAGTCAGAGTGAATACAAAGGCACATAAGAGCAACAACAATGAAAACAGTACCATGCTTTAAATAACAACTTGTAATTAATACTTTTTGATAGGTAGAACATATTTGATTTTTTGTTTACCTTAAATCCAGACACGTTGCTGTAATTATTTATTCATTAAGAGAGTTTTGTCCGCTCAACTACCTTCTGCAATTGCCTACATAAACATACTATATGCAGCTTAAAGTGTTTTTATTCTTTCTTCCCAAGCTTAACACATTTAACTTACTCTGTGTGTTGTATTAAGTCTTCAAATACAATGTATATTAAAAAGAGTGAGATGAGTTATCTTTATCTTGTCCATGATCTTAGGCGCTAAAAGCTTTCAAATGCATTAGTTGATTTGTTCATTTCTCTTTGCATATCTATCAACTGTGCTTTGCATATCTGAACACTGTTCACAAGTGTATGTGATTCAGCTTTTCATCATTAAAATGCAGTTATTGTAATATCTCCTGTTTCCTGTTATTTTTTCCTTGTTCTCATTTTGGATTTATTGTACCCTCTTTTTCTAAACTACTAAGATATGAGTTTGTTGTGGTGATAGAAGTGGTGGTGGTGTATTGCCAACCCATAGCTGACCTGAGGTGGTTTTTAAAGGCAGTTAATCACACAGGAGGAGATTGACCATTTTTCTCCAGTGGAGCAGCTGGTGGTTTCAAACCATGTGACTTCAGGATTGCAGTGCAGCTTCTTACCTGTAGACTACCTGAGCTCCCTATGAATTTAGGTAGTTAATTATAGATTCTTTTCCCTTTCCACCTATAGAAAATTGGTAGCCCTACGGGATAGTTTTATTCTATCTGCCACAGTTATTATGAGTCAGAAAGACTGAAAGGCAATGTCCTTGGGATTTTGATTTTGGTTTTATTGGGGGATTTTTGGTGATTTTTTATGTCCTTTTAAAAAACACACTTTTAGTTTTGATTTTTCAATACTGCTTTTAGTTGGACAATTATCTGAACTTGAATAAAGATAATTTCTTTTGACACTGAAACTATAGGTAGGGTGTTGAGAATATAATTGTAATGCTAATACTACCCAACACGTACTGCTGTATTATAGTCAGTAATAAAAGCATGTTGAAATGTTTTGAGAACCTCTCATGCCTACATTATGTTATGATCTTTGATAACCTTTATTTCTAGATTAAAGTAGTTTACAATACTGTATCAGCTGTAATGAGTACCAATAAACAAGCTGCTATGCCAAGGGCAAATGTAATTCCAGGCAATAAAATTGGATCTATGACACTGTATTTTCTATTCTTCATTTCAGATTCATTAAGTATTATGGAGATCAATCTCTTTGACACAGTACATTTCTAACCACATTTATACCAAAATATGTACTCATTAGCATGTTTGAATTCCATAGCTAAAATGACAGGGCTTCCCCCTCACTTTGTGATATTACATATAATTTGAAAAGCCAATATTCTGACAACCACATTATTCTAGAATATGAATATATATATACATTCTTCTAAGTGGTATAGCACTAGTCTGTCCATTTGCTGTACAGAGGTAACTTGTGGTTGCTGTGATGCTAAACACTGTGCCACTGATGTGTCAAATGCAATAATGGTTAACCGTGGTGGACAGTGTTTGGTGAAGCTCTCCAATTAAAACAAGTTTGGAAACAGGAGTGGCATCCACTTCTGAAATAATTTGCCTCTGAGAACATTACGAACATGGAGAAATGATGAAAGTTATATAAGTGTTTAGGTCTTTCATTGATAGGGTCCCTATAAGTTGTCTACAACTCACGACACTTAACAACAATGACAACTAACTTTCTCTCTCTCTATTTCTCTCTCTCTCTCTCTCTCTCATCTCTCTCTCTCTCTCTCTCCCATCTATATTTATATTGTTATCTGTATCCACAGGCACACACACTCAGGTAGCCTAATGAATTGCAATCCCCAAAAAGCTCAAATTCACTAGCTGCTCTAGAAGAAAAGGATAGGCAATCTCCTCCCATGCTGCTTACCCTCTGGGTAATTATACATAAACCCAAAAGCAAAACTCATTGCTGCCAAATTTTTCATGACTTGTAGCAACCCTGTAGGACAGAGTAGAAGTTACCCACAGGATTCAAAGGTTTTACATTTTCAGAGAAATAGGCTGACCCAAGTTTCTTCTTTGGAGCTGCTGGTGAATTTGAAAGCTGACTTTTCATGCACAATTTCAGGCAGACCTCTTACAGAATTCAACACCGTAAACAAGGCAGTATGCAAGCTATTCAGGACCAATAGAGAGAGCAAAAAAGAAAGATACACTAACTGATTACATTATTTTACTAAAAGTTTTGCTACTGTAATCTTTAAAAAGTCATCTATTAGAATAAAGTCATCTATTAAAATTGATGAAGTCTTTGGTGTTAGGATTTTTAAAAATTACTTTTCTAGTCATTGGCTTATGTCCCTCAAGAAGTTTGGTCTCCACTAGCCTCAAATGCAAAGCTTTGCCAGCCTTTGCCAGGCTTTAGTCTGGGCTATTGGGATGATGTGAAAGGTAGCCAATGAGATGATGTAATGAGCAGTCAATGGGATGAAGTAGAGAGGTATGTGATGGGCAGTTGTAGTCCATTGTTCTTGATATCACTCAGTTGCCTAAATCTGATCAGGCTGCCTAGTGAACAGCCTCTGTTGTGCTTATCAGGGTCATGAGGCACATAGGTACAAAGTCTCTGGTTCTGACTGAGCAGAGCTCTCAACCACTTCACTTGACCCTTGCCTTCTCATCATCTCCTAGTGTCAGCTTCATATGGTTCTATCCTGCAGGTATCCACCCTACCACTCTTTCCACTCAGCCTCTCTTATCTCTGTCTGATTTGAGGCTGATTCTGACCTTAAGAAAGAGATATTGTGAAGGTGACCACTATATATCTGCTACTAACTTTTTTTTTTTTTATTTTTTTTTGTTACTAACTTTTAAGCGAAGTGGATTATGTCATATCAAAACAAGTATTACCATAAATTCTGAATTAGCCCTAGTCCAAGATTTATGAAGTCTAATCTGTCTCTTGTGACTTTGGATAGTGTCACAAACTCTGAGCTTCAGTTCCTAATCTTTAAAATTGATTGAAAATTCTTATTATGTGAATTGACAAGAGGATGTGCAATGTTTATCATTATAATTTACCAACTGTACAATTCCAACTTGGGTGAAATTATTTTGTGCATTGAGGAAACATGTAATTAACTTGTACATATAAGCATAATAAGACATTTCAAGAAGTTGTTTAAATAGAAACAACAGTGGTTGGTCAAGAAAGGGCAATTCTATTACTCTGACAAGGGCCAAAATATACACTAATAAAAAAACAAACAAACATACAAAAAAAAACCCCAACCAAACACCAGAACACCTAATTCACTGCTATTGTATCAAATGTGTATCATTGGTTTCCAACACTTGTCCATTGGTGTTCAATTACATGCACAAAATATGATGTTTGTGAATATTTTTGGAGAATTCCCACTAGGAGCTGTAGATGATTTTAACTCACCACCTAGAATGAAGAAACATAGACATAATTATAAAATTTAGAAAGAAAAATTCTAGTAAAAAGAACATTGGTATGAGAGTTGTTTGTTGTACACTCCAGAATATTCTTTTGGACTTCCTATCATTGTAGTAGGAATTATGTAACAGTAATATCACAAGAAGTTATTATGAGGAACAGAAATTTATATCCTGACAATTTATGGTGCTTTCTCTTTATTTGGGATCCAGAAGAAGATTCTGCCTCTTTACAATTTCTATCCTTCAGTTCCTGAAGTTGGAATCTGTGTTGGTCCCCATTTCTGTTATTTGCTTCAATGTTTGATCTGCTCCTTTAATATTTTAAAAATAATTTATTTCAGTCACAACCAATAGAGATATGGCAAATTTCCTAATGTGATTACATCTACAGATATAAACATTAGATTTCAACACTTATTTGGAGGGGAACTAAATATAATCTATATCCACTTCTTAATATATATTTTTCCAGGACAGAATCACAACTGCTAGGACAAAATATTGCACATTGTATAACAATCTCCAGGTAAAACGATTGTATAACTAAATAAGATACATCTAAATGGCAAGGAGAAAAGGGGGATAGAAAACAAAAAGGAAGGAGAAAAATCCCTGGTATAGCAGAAGTTAGTGAGTGTATGAGGGTGAAGTGATGAGAAAGTTAACAAAACCTTGAAAAGACAAAATGATAATAGGCATAGAGCAGTGATCATTCATTTTTTATGATATAATGTATAAGAATAATTGTATAAAATGCAAAGTACATAAAAAATGATACATATGAATGATTATATGAAAATGATAAAATTTAAACAAAAATTTTAAAAACTCTCTTAATTCTCACTGTGTTTGAATTAGTTTCTCTCTTACTTTTAGCTTTATTTTGTTTCTTTACTCTATGAGACATCCAAATATAACAGGGGCATAAACTGGTCAAGGAAGGATGTAAACTTGTGAATGAAGGGATATAAATTGACAAACCTCTCATGTTTTCCAGGTATGCACTGCTCTGGATTTTTTCATTACTATTAGGTGCTCTGGGATTGACTTGATCAATAGCAACTTTATAGCAGAACAGAATAGTTGGCTGTTTATGTCATTGTTGTTATTGTGTACCATGGAGTCATAAGCACTTCATAGCTGACACTCCAGTAGGTTTTCAGAGGCACATGAAATAAGACATATTTCAATACAGAGTTTTAAATTCTCACCATCCTTTCTTCTAAATAGTGTTCCATCTGGATTTCCTAAAGTCAAATTTGTTATTCTATTAGTTTTTATCAACACTGTAATTGAAATTTGTAAATTCTTCATTGGTGTTCCTTTTTTCATTGTCCAATTTTAACATGCATATGAGGATGATAGCCTTGGATGCTGCGTCACTCTGAGAAAATACAGAGTCATCAAGAATGACCAAGTGAATTAAAAATGACTATGTTTTAATCTTATTTTTTTACATGAAATAAGAAATGAATATTTTCTTGACTATAAGCACATTTTTTAATTCAAGGAAATATTCATTCTAATCATCTTTATTTACTAATAGCCATTTGAAAAAAATATATATCTTTCACAAATGTTGCTATGTAATAATAGTCTACATGGTCATTCCTTAGCTTTACTTAAGAAGATAATTTTTTATATGTAAAGATACAAATGTATAAATTATGTTTCATGGCAAGTAGGCTTGATATAGGAAAACAAAGAGTTGATATTTTTCTTTGGAGACACAGGGAAAATATATTTTCATTACTTGCAGAAAAGGTATGCTTAAAGTTCTCTGTTTTTATTCCTTGGAAAACCAATTACTTCAATTAGTAACTACAGCTTCTAAAAGCTTAAAATTTTTGTAGATGGCTTAAATGTGAATTTAAGTTTATTCAATTAAATTACTGTATCTATTTGGTTTTTGGCTGTTTCAGAAAATACTCTCTTAAAACAATAAATTATTCCAGTTTAAGTATAGAGTAATTAACTTGTGTTTCTCAGTGGAATAAAGTAACATATGACATGATTTGAAACCATCAGTTCTCTGAAAATTTATAAATAAACTATATGTAAAAATAAATACAAAACAAAAATGAGAATATCAGCACAGAGCTAATAACCTTTCTCTTAAATGTCAAGATAAAATGGAGATTTTTGCATTCTAGATTATTAGCAACCAATATTGATGCTAAATTCTAAGTATTCAGAGCTAACAATATTACAGTATATCAAATGAAGAACAAAGCCCTATCTACAAACGTTAGAAAGAGTGATAAAAATCTATAGCCAAAGTTCAATATTATTTAAATTCTGGATGAATGAAAAAAAAAAAAATTCTGGATGAATGAGAAAGAAGCAAAGTGATATTTGATAGTAATTTCCTATTAAACGCACAGAGTTTTCCAGACACCAGGCACAAGAAACCTAGAGAATAAATTACTCTGTGGGAACACAGACACAAAGAAATCAAATCTGAAGGATATCTACCTAACCGAAGTAACTTTTTCTTAATACTTCTCCTGTCACAAGAAATTAAAAACAGCTTGGAAATACTTGATTCTAATATCTTTGTGTAATTCAGGCATATAATTCCTGTGAATGTACTTCTATTTTACATCTCACTATAGAAAAAGGTATGACTAGCTGGACAGTTGATCTATGTAATGATAATCTCAGCTCATGGTACAGGGAAAGGTAGAGGGTAGGTGATGGAAAGGAAGACCCTCAACCAGGTAGATTGACGTTGTGACAGCTGCAATGGGCTCTTCTGTGTCAGGAAGTGTGAGAATGGCACAGGATAGAACAGAGTTTAGATCTTTAGTTGATAGGGTCAACTTGATATGAGTCATACTCCTCAACAACAGATGGTAATCTGAAATTTTTAAGGATATACATCATAAATTGCTAAGACTAAAACTTACACCACTATTTTCCAAAACAAACAGAAGTATTTATTTATGTGCCAAACCCGCAAACTATAATAGCTTCTATTATTTTGCTTATTTACACAAAGAAATTCATGGTATTCTTGAACAAATTCCAAAAGTCTGGTTCACAAATTATGAAGAGAGAGGAACACTTTAGTGAAACGAAGTGTATTATGTCAGAAATAAAGCAAATATATAAAATAAATATTAAGAATGCAGTATATATTTAAATATTCTGAATAAATGGCACAAAAGTATGGATAAAATTATTATAAAATACATCACCAAATAATATTATACATACACTGAATATGACTTTTGAATAATAGAACTTCTTTCTTAGAATTAGAGTAAATTTTCATAATAATTGATACTTTGAGGATAGAAAAGAATTTTATATTTTATTCTTACTATGATTCTTTACAATACATAAGGAAGACCAAATAAGAATTGATGTCTTTGAATTGTGGTGTTGGAGATTATTGATTATCCCATGGACTGCCAGAAGAACAAACAAATCTATCATGGAGGAAATGTAACTAAGGTACCTGTTAATACCAACAAGGATGGTGACATTTTATCTAATATACTTTGAGCATATTGTCAGGAGTGATCAGTCATTGGAATAAGGCATGATTCTAGGAAAGGCAGAGTCCCTGGCCTGGATCAGGTTCACCTTAGTTGCCAGACTGACATTTTTGCTTTTCAGTATTCTGGAGAGGTTCTTTACAGCATATTTTCCCAGTGTAATTTACCTTTTGATTTCCTGGTTGGTACCAAGAGTGTTGATTGTGGAGCCAAGCAAGCTGAAGTTGTTGACAATTAAAATCTTTTCACTCCAGGGGTAAGAATCTTTGCTTTCTTAATCTTGAGCTTCAATCCATATTGAAGGCTATAGTTCTTGACCTTCTGCAGCAAAAACCTCAGGTCCTCCTCAGTTTTGTCAAGCAAGGTTGCATCATCTGTATAATGCATATTGTTGATTAGTCTTCCTCCATTCCTGATGCCACATTCTTTTTCATAAAGCTAAGTTTCATGGATGATCTATTTCTCATATAGATTGTAAAGGTATGGAGATAGGATGTATCCCTGGCATACACCAATCCTAGTTTTGAACCATTCAGTGTTTCCTTGCTCTGTTCTGATGACTGCCTCCTGGTCCAAGTATAGATTTTGCATGAGCACCATCAATCATTCTGAGATTCCCATTCTTCTCAAAGTCAGACATTTATTGTGATCCACATAGCCAAATGTCTTAGTATAGTCAATAAAACACAGACAGACATTCCTCTGGTATACTTTTGCATTTAACCAAAATTGATCTAACATTCACTGTTGCTGTTGTTATGTGCCATTGAGTCGCTTGTGACTCATAGTGACTCTATTTACAGCAGCCCTAAACTCTGTTCTGTCCTGTGCCAATCTCATTGTCTCAAACACACTCATCCAGATTACCCCAGTCACTGAATCAATCCACCTCCTAGAGGGCCTTCCCCTCCTGCAGCTGCCCTCCACCCTCCCAAGCATGATGTCCTTCTCCAAGTACTGGCCTTTCCTTACAACATGTGCAAAGAAGCCAAAGAACAAGGAAGAATCCAAGATACTAAAGAGCTGAACAGAAGATTTCAAAAGGTAGCACGGGATGACAAAGTAAAATATTACAATGAAATGTGCAAGGAGCTAGAGTCAGAAAATCAAAAGGGCTGAACTAGCTCAGCATTTCTTAAGCTCAAGGAACTGAAGAAAAAATTCAATTCGCGAGTTTCTACAATCAAGGATGCTTTTGGCAGATTATTACATGATCCAGAAAGTATTAAAAGAAGATGCAGAGAATACACTGAGTCATTGTATCTAAAGGAATTGGCAGACACAGAAGAATTTAATGAAATAACCTATGAGCAAGAGCCTCTGGTGATGAAGGAAGAAGTTCAAGCTGCTTTGAAGGAAATAGCCAAAAATAAGGCCCTAGGAAAAGATGGTACACCGATTTACGTATTTCTGCTAACAGATGCTGCCCTGGATGTGCTCACCAAGTTGTGTCAAGAAATCTGGAGAACAACCACTTGGCCAACTGACTGGAAGAGATCTATATTTGTTCCCATCGCAAAGAAGGGTGACCCAGCAGAGTGTGGAAACTATAGAATAATATCTTTGGTTTCACATGTAAGCAAAAGTCTGCTGAAGATTATCCCAAAACGACTGGAACAGCACATCAGCAGAGAACTGCCAGAAGTCCAGGCTGGGTTTAGAAGGGGTTGTGGTACTAGGGATATTGTAGCTAATGTTAGATGGATCTTGGCTAAAAGCAAGGAGTACCAGAGGAATGTCTATCTGTGCTTCATTGATTATGCAAAGGCATTTGACTGTGAGTACCATAACAAACTATGGCTGACTCTGAGAAGAATGGGAATCCTAGAACACTTGATTGTGCTAACGCGAAACCTATACTTGAACCAAGAGGCAGTCATTAGAACAGAGCAAGGAAACACTTGCATGGTTCAAAACTGGGAAGGGTGTACGCCAGGGATGTGTCCTGTCTCCATACCTTTTCAACCTTTATGTAGAACAGATCATCCGGGAGGCTGGGCTCTATGAGGAGAAATGTGCATCAGGATTGGTGATAGATCTATCAACAATCTGCGTTATGCAGATGACACAACATTCACTATGATGTGTCTAATGTCAAGACCTCTTCTAAACCTAGCTTGCACACCTAGCAGTTCTCTTTTGATGTGCTGTTTCAGTCGTTTTGGGATAACTTTCAGCAGGATCTTGCTTGGAAGTGATATAGTGATACTGTTCAATAATTTACACACTCTACTGAGTCAACTTTCTTTGGACTAGGAACAAATGCGGATCTCTTCTAGTCAGTTGGCTGGGTGATTGTCCTCTAGATTTCTTGACACCACTTGGTGAGTATATCCAGGGCAGCTCGAATGTTTCAATTAACATGCCGTCAATTCCTGGGGCCTTTTTCTTTGCCAAATTTTTCAGAGCAGCTCTCATTTCCTCCATCATCATAGACATTTGACCATATGTTGTTTCATAAAATTCTTCTTTGTCAGCCAATTCTGTTTGGTATACTGTCTCTGTATACTTCTTTCATTTTCTTTTGATACTTCATCAGTCGTTCAACACTCTGCCTCCAGCATCCTTAGCTACTGCAACTCAAGGCTAAATTAATTCTTCCGTTCCTTTGGCTTAAGAAATGCCAAGTGAATTTGGCCGTTTTGATTTTCTACTCCAGCTGCTTGCACATTTCATTATAATATTTTGCTTTGTCTTCCCACGTTGCCCTTTGAAATGGTCTGTTCAGCTCCTTAAACTTTTTCTTTTCCTTTTTTTTTTTTAAATCTCCTTTGCTTTGGCTTCTCGTCATTCTAGTGCAATACTCAGAGTCTCTTCTGACATCTATCTTGGCCTTTTCCCTCCTCTATCTTTGTAATGACTTTTTGCATTCTTCCGTGATAGTATTCTTTATTTTCTCTCACAGCTCTTCTGGTCCTTGTTCATTAGTGTTCAAGGCCTCTAACCTGTTCCTGAGATGGTTTTGAAAATCTGGTTGGATAGATTCAAGGTCAAATTTTGGTTTTGTGGATTTGAACTGACCTTCTTCAGCTTTATTTGAATTTGCATATGAGTAGTTAATAGTCTCTTCCACAATCAGAACCTAACCTAGTTTTTACAGCTGATAATAGAACTTCCCCAGTGATTCTTTTCATATATGTAATCTATCTGACTTTTGTGCATGCCACCAGGTGATATCCATGTATATAGTCTGTGTTTGTGTTTCTATGAAAAGGTGTTTGTGATGAATAAAATATTGTCTATCATTCTATCCCCCACCTTATTTCAGTCAAGTCCATGTTTTCCGACAGCAGATCCTTCTTCCCTATTCACTGTCCAACTCTCTGATGCATAGCATGTAATTGCAAAGACTATAGCCCAGATCAAGCACACGTTAGTCTCCAGCCTGACATCGCTGCTCTTCAGTACTCTCAAGAGGTCCCTCACAGCTGACTTTCCCAATGCAATTTGTCTCTTGATTTCGAGCTGCTGGTATGAAGAGTGTTGACTATCAAGCCAAGCAAACTAAAATTGTTAACTATTTCGATCTCTTCACTATCCATACTGATGCTGCCAGCTGGTCCAGTGGTGAGAATCTTTGTTGAGCTTCAATCCTTATTGAAGACTGCATGCAGTCCTTAACCTTCTGCAGCAAGCGCTTCAGATCCTCCTCAGTTTCAGCAAATAGGGTTGTGTCATCTACATAACGCAGGTTATTGATGATGAATCTTCCACCAGTTCTGATGCCACATTCCTCTTTGTACAGCCCACAATATACAATATAGAATATAGATTATAGAATATAGAATACTATATATTCCTGATCTATCTGGAAACTCAGGTTTGTTTTTGTCCTGTATCATCAAGTTAGAAATGACTCATAGCTGTACTTCCAGCGAGTCTTCGGAGGATTTAAATGACATGAAGGTAGACTGTTTATCTTTCTCTCATAAAGCAACTGGTAGATTCAAACTCTGAGATTTTATATTTATAGCATAACTCTTTACTAGTACACCACCAGTTCGCCCTTTAACAAGGCTACCCCATAAATTGGAATTGACTCAATGACTAGATAGATAGATCTAGATATATAGATATCTTCATATCAAGAAAACAAAAATACCCATAAGTCATCCAATAGACAATATCATGGTAAATGAAGAAAGGAATGAAGTTGTCAATGACTTCATCTACCCAGATTCATAATCAATGTCATGATAGCACAAGTCAAGAAGGATGAATGTAAATTAAAAAATGGAAATATTCATGATCAATGCCATAGTATTTTTGTTTGCTTCCTTAGCATATGAAAGTTAGACAATAAAGGAGGAAGACCAAAGGAGAATATTTGTCTTTTGATTTTTATGTTAGTGAAGACTATTGAATATACCATGGAGTGTACAAAGAACAAGTAAGTGTTTATTGGAGGAAAGGCAATCATCGTGTTCCTTGGAGGCAAGGATGGTTTCAACATTGCTTCACATACTTTGGACATGTTGTCAGGAAGAGCTGATCCTTGGGAAATTTCATCATGATAGAAAAGGTCAAGGCTCAGAAAAGAGAAGACCCTCAAACAAATGGATTGATACCATGAGGATAGTGTGGGATAGGATAAGTTTCTGAAACATTGATAATGGAGTCAATATATTTAATATTAATGGAGTATATGTGTGTATACACACACACACACACACACACACACACACACACACACACACACGGAGCTTTCATGGCCTACTGATAAGAAGATGTACTGCAATCTTAAAGACACACAGGTAAAATCCACCAGATCTTCTGTAGAAGAAAGATGAGCAATCTCCTCTCTTGCAATTTACTGCCTCTGTAAACCCACCGGAGGGTCAGCTACAAGTTGATCTGATTCGACAGCACTCACCCCAAAACTGTTATTGTGGTATATGTCATCGTGTCAACTATGATTCATAAAGAAGGTATAACCGATAGCTCTGAACTCTGCCCTATTTTGAGCCAATCTCACTATCTCTTATACACCTGTCCCTTTACCAAGGTCACTATGTAAATCCACTTCACACAGGTTCTTCCTTTCCTGCCCTGAACCTCCACCCTTCCAAGCATGAAGTCTTCCTCCAATGCTTGTTCCCTCCTGGCGACATGAACAAAGTATGTGAGATGGAGCTTCACAATCTTTGGCTCCAAGGTGCAACCTGGTTTCACCCTATCCAGAACAGACCTATTTGGGTTTTTGTTGTTGTTGTTGTTGTTGTTTTGGGGTTTTGTTTTGTTTTTTCCTCTTAGCAGTCCATAGTATGTTTATTTCTCTTCTCCAGCACCACAATTCAAAAACATTGATTATTCATCTTTCAACCTTAGACATTGTCCAGCTCTCAGAGTCATATAAACTAACTGAGAAGACTGTGACCTGAATCAGATTGACATAGTCTCTAGACTGTTATCTTTGCCCTTTAGCACTCTGGAGAGGACCCTGACAGAAGACTTTACCAAGGCAAATTGTCTTTTTATTTCCTGATGCTGGTGCCAGGGATATTGTTTCTAGAACTGAGCAAAATGAAAATTTTAACAGCTTCAATCTCTTTTCCACCTATCTTGATGCTGCCAGTTGCCTTGATGATGAGAATCTGTTTTCTTTTTTTTTTTATTCCATTTATTCATTGTTGCACCTTCTACCCGCCCACCCCACCTCACTGCCCCCACCCCCCGTTTGCTCCTCTCCCTGAAAAGCAAGAGGAAAAACTCCCTCATTGGTACACAATCCCCCCCGCACCTCCCCTAATCCCACCCCCAACCCCAAATATAATCCACTCTGCAACCCTCATTGCGTACTCCTACGATAAACCCTAAAATACAATACTTTTAGACTATTCTCTCCCCCATAGATTTCAATGCCGTAAAAATATTTCATCCAGTTTTTTTCAGCCTTACCCCCACCTCGATGCCAGCCTCATTCTACAACAGTGGCACCATATAGCATTTGGAGAATCTGTTTTCTTAATGTTGAGATGAAATTTGTATTGAAGACTGCAGTTCTAGACCTTCTAAAACAAATGTGTTAAGTCCTGTTCAGTTTCAACAAGCAAGATACTATGAGCAATAGAGCACACTTAGACTAGTATATATAGCACTGGATGTTGAGTCCTCATATTGAAAAACAAAAATGAAGAGAAATAAATAGCCACGAATAATTGGAATGTGGAATGTAAGAAGTACAAATGTAGGGGAAACGGACGTTGTTCAAAAACAAACGGAATGCTTAAATATTGACATTCTAAACATTGGCAAGCTAAGACGCATTTGCTTGGACCATTTTGAATCAGAAAATCATATAATCTACTCTGTAAGGAATGGAAAAGTGAGGAAAAACGATGTAATATTCATACTAAAAAAATACATTTCTAAATCCATCCTGAAATACAATGCTGTTTGTGACAGGATAATATTCGTACATTACAAGTAAAACCTATTACTTCCACTATCATTTGAATATAAGCACCAACAACTAGAGCCAGATAGGTAGAAACAGAAGATTTCAATCAACTTTTGCAAACTTAAAGAGATCGAAATGCAACCAACGTGTGTGTGTGTGTGTGTGTGTGTGTGTGTGCGCGCGCGCGCGTGCGTGTGCGCGCATATATATGTATTGCCCATGATAGCTCAAACCATGAAGTATAATAAAGTATATAATAATTATTGTTTGTAGCATCACACTAATGTTTTAAAATTGAACTCTAAAAGACAAGATGTTTCTATGTAAGGTAAGCACTTTGTAACTGATTTCAATTACAAAACGTCAGAAAAGTCTTTGTTTGACAAGTTAGTGTGTGATGTTTCTTATATTAAGTCATTTTAATGTAGCTAGAACTAGAGCACTAATTGAAAATAAAATTCATTTCATAGTTAAATTAATCACATATCAAAAATTTTCTAATTAAACAATGAAATTCTACTTTTATCTTTGAAATTCTAACAAATGACTTATAGATTCATTACTTGAATATCCGGAAAAATAGGAAACCAAACAACAATTTTCATATGAAACCTCTGGTGAGTCTTTCTGTCAGCAGGAACACCTATCATATGCAAGGTCATGATGCTTTCTCCATTAGGTTAAGTGAACTAATTAGTACTTGCTTTCAAATTGGCCTACAGGGAAAGAGAAACAGAAAGTTTTAACAAGCTGAAAATTTATAATATTGTATTAAATGACAAGTCTGTATTTTGAGTGTTTTGTTTTTTCCTGAAAATGTTCACCTTCCAGAAACTGCTGCTTCTCTCCCCCTTCCCCTGTTTAGTTTCCTGTGAATTGAACTATTTTGTCATAATTGTAGTATTCTGTTCTTGTTGTTATGTTCCGTCAAGTCACCTGTGACTTGTAGTGACCTAAACCCTGCTCTATCCTGTGACAATCTTATTATCTCTGACACACCTACCCCCATTAACCCAGTCCTGAATCAATACATCTCATCAAGACGCTTCCTCCCTTGCGCTGTCCCACCATCCTCACAAGCATGATGTCCCTCTCCAAAGACTGGTGCCTTGCAACATGTCCAAAGTGTGTCAGACAAACCTTCAGAATTCTTGCCTCCAAGGAGCAGCCTGGTCTCACCCTCTCTTGGACAAACTTGTTTGTTCTCCTAGAAAATATCTCCATGATATATTCAATACTCTTCTCCAGCACCACAGCTCAAAGGCACCTATTCTCCTTCTAACATCCCTAGTCCAGCTTTCCGATGCATGCCACGTAATTGCAAAGATCATACAATAATCTATTTTATTCCACTCCTGATATTCCATAGCAGATATAGCATGAGAATTCTGGTAGTGTAATCTATAGGGAGCTGTATTGTTAAGCCAAAAGACACTTGCCTCCAATGATTCTAATCCACCTGCAGTTTCTTGGGTGAGGGATGGGCAGGTTTCTTCCACTAAAATTTAATACTAATGGACGACTAGAATGCCAATGGTGGGTCACTTCACATCAGAACCTACTTGATGACAGTGAGTTTGAGTGACAGTATGAGAGAACTTAATCACCAAAAAAATATTAAGTTTCTCTCCCTCTTTTCCTTACTTTCCTGCTGGAGTTAAGCGTGGTGACCTTAAGAGAACTAGGCAAGTTCATCCCTTCACAGTGTGCTATTTACAAGGGATTAAGGGACATGTAGTACTGCTGTATTCAGTATTACAAAACGCTTTGTTGTCATATTCTCTAGTATACCAATGCTGAAAGCAATGTTTCATAATTTTTTCCACAAAATTCACACCCAGTCTATAGCTGACATTCCAGTGGATTTTAGAGGCTATAAACCACACTGGAGATTTCTTGTCTTTCTTGAATAGAGCAACTGGTGTGTTCAAACCACATGCTTCTGGGTTGGCAGTCCAACTCTTTAATCACTAGGTCATCATCTGTCCAATATGTCAGCTGGATGAGACTTGTTATTGTTATTATGTGCAGTGGAGTCACTTGTGACTCACAGCGACCCTATGTATAATAGCCCTAAACTCTGCTCTGTCCTGTGCCAATTGCACTGTTTCTAACACTCCCATCCCAATTATCCCAGTCACTGAATCAATCTACCTTATAGAGGGCCTTCCCCTCCTTCTCTACCCTACCAAGCACGATGTCCCTCTCCAAGGACCAGTCACTCCAAAGTATGTTAGATGGAACCTCAGAATCCTTGTTTCCAAGGAGCC
>NW_006399786.1:13300354-13300937 GCF_000299155.1 Elephantulus edwardii | reverse complement strand
ACTAAAGCTGTGAACAATCTCAATCTCTTCACCATCCAACCTGATGCTGCCAATTGGTCCAATGGTAAGAATCTTTGTCTTCTTGACATTGAGTCTCATGTTAAAAAATGAAGTGATACTCTGTACTTTCATCAAACACTTAATAATTGTAAAATTAGACTGTGTACTTTAAGAAATAAAACTGGGGAAATGATAAAACAAAATATGATGAAATGACCAAGCTGCTCATGTAAGTCAGAAATTGGGACTGGACTTAACAATGTCATTAAAGAACTCTGATTTTCCTGGTTTATAAAGGCTTAAATTTGGCTTAGATGTTTTAAAGATTGTACTAATTTACTGGAACGTATGTGAGTTTTATCCCTTGGCGTACATTATTGAGTCCTAATGCAAAGTTGCCAAGTTCAAAAAGGTCTGGGACCACTCGAGTCTCAGGGACCAGCCTTGTTACCATCTGAATGACCAAAGTCCACTAGCTTGAACGTCTCAACCTGATTTATTCCAATTTAGGTACCTCAGAAGATGCTACCCTACTTAGCTCTAAATTAAAATCCCAAGTGTCTCAATGAATGAGTTCCCTCAT
>NW_006399786.1:13299354-13300254 GCF_000299155.1 Elephantulus edwardii | reverse complement strand
CCTGCGCTGTCCCTCTACCCTACCAAGCATGATGTCCCTCTCCAAGGACCTGTCTCTCCTTACAACATGTCCAAAGTATTTTAGACGAAGCCACAGAATCCTTGCCTCCAAGGAGTAGCCTGGTTTAACCCTCTCTAGGATGGATCTGTTGGTTTTCTTGGCAGTCCAAGGAACATTCAATACTCTTCTCCAGCACCACAGCTCAAAGGCGTCAATACTCCTTCTATCTTTCCTAGTCATTGTCCAACTCTCTGATGCATAACAAGTGATTGCAAAGACCATGGTCTGTATCAGGCGGACCATAGATGGTGTTTATGTCATCAAATTGTGTAATATACAAGCCTTCATGTAAGCAATCTCCAGAATATTGCATGATTTCCAGTATTCATGTTTACTGGACTGTAGGGGGTGAAGAATATTTGTTTTAAATCTCTGAACATGTGTATCTTACAAGGGCTACAGAGTGGTCTCACATTAACTTTGTATTTGCTTACAGAGGAAAAGGAATAAACTGGGTAAAAGGTCAAATTCTTAAGGCATGCTTTACCAAAAGGGGGAAAAAAAAAACACCAACACAAATTTACATGTGGAAAATACATTATCTACCATAGCAAGTGGAATAGCACTGGTCTGTGCATTGCTATACAGAGGTAACTCTTGGTTGCTGTGATGACCCTAAACATTGTGACACTGATGTGCCAAATTTGATGATGGTTACCCGTGATGGACAGTGTTTGGTGGAGCTTCCCGATTAAAACAAGCTTGGAAGCAGGAGTGGCAACCACTTTCAAATTGGCTTGCCTCCAGAAACTCTACGAGTTCTCAGGTCTTTCCTTCATAGGGTCACTATGAGTTGTCTATGACTCAGCAGCACTTAACAACAACAACAACCATAGCATT
>NW_006399786.1:13296421-13297729 GCF_000299155.1 Elephantulus edwardii | reverse complement strand
CACCCAGCAACAGTAAGAACAGCCAGTATCACAGTCTTGAACACATAGCCAAAAATGAACAATTAAGAGAGGATAAAGTTGACCAATGGAATATTCTTAAAATAAAATCCCCACATGCATTTAAAAATGTAAAATCAAGACAAGTTTAAATAAACAACAAATTTTCTCCAATAATGCAAAAAGAAAGCACTCAGACTGGTGGGGTGAAAAAGATATTTAGCAATGATATTTCAGACAAGGGTCTCATAACTTAAGTTTACTGAATACTAGATGGCCTCCACAGGAAAAATACTGATAACCCAATCACCAAATAGGCAAAATACATAGAAAGAATGTTCACAAAGGAGAGCATTTGGATGACGAACAGATGTATGAGAGAATATTCAAAATTACTAGGACTCTGAGAAACAAAGCAAAAAATGAGATACCATCTCACCCTAGCAGCAGTGCCAAAGTTTCACAATACAGCAAACTCTTACACCCAGATGGTAGGATTGTAAAATGGCACAATTACGAAGGAAGGTTATTGTTTCCTCAAAAAGTTCAACATAGAAATCCCATATGACTCAGTTATTCCACTACTAGGCATACACGCCATGATAGTTAGAGCTGAGAGACAGCATGTGTTTTGAGAAACAGACGCAGAAACCAAAAATAAGCAAAGAAGCTTTTATTAAGGACTCTCAGGTGAGGTTCTCTATCCCTGGCCAGAGAGGGGCAGGAAGGGTCAGAGAAGTCACACGTGGTGTGAAGGTGGACCAGCTTCGATGGGAAGGGGCCCTCTCCTGGCAGAGGAAGTGGTCATGTAATTCACTGATAGGCTGCAGCTGCTTATGCTCGCTGCTGATGCTGTCTGACAGGAACAGGCTGTTTGTTGTGAGTGATTTAAGTTGCGGCATGAGATGGTGAGGTAGGTTGTAACATCAGATGGCTTGGAAAATCTTCTTTGCAGCTTTCCTTTCCTTTAGGCCATGCCACAGGATTCGTGAGTCAGCCCTACAGGCCTATCAGTATGTACAACAATGTTCAATGTAGTGTTATTCACAATAGCAAGAAAATAGGAACAATTCAAATGCCCATCAATAAATGAATGGACAGGGAAACTTTGGTATATTCTCTCAATGGAATACTCTGAAGCACTAAAGAACAATGAAGTATTCATAACATTCTTTACAACTGTGGGAGAGTCTAGAGGGCATTATGTTGAGTGAAATAACTGCATTGTATTTATATGCAGTTTTAACACGTTTAAATTTCCAATTACTTCAATTAACAAAGGCTGAGCAAAGTTTGATGCATACAAACAAG
>NW_006399786.1:13291323-13292571 GCF_000299155.1 Elephantulus edwardii | reverse complement strand
CATAAAAACAACAACCATTTCATGGGTCTACTTATTTAATTCTACTGTTGTTATGTACCATAAAGTCTATACCAACTCATAGCTAAACTTCTAGTGGATTTTCAGAGGCCATAATGACCCTTCAGTGGATGTTCAGAGGCTGTAAATTGCACTGGATGAGAGTGCCTATTTTCCTTTGATGCAGCAGCTCATGGATTCCAATCCTGTTCCTTTAAGATGACATCACAATTATTTACCACTAAGGCACATATTTTGTGGTTAGAATCTACCAGCTTCTCTGTGTGACAAAAATGGGCAATCTGCTTCCTCAGCTCATGCAATTAACTGTTTTTGCAAACCTACCAGAGGGTCAGCTATGGGTCAGTTCCAACTTGACAATACACAATAACAATAAAGCACTTTTAATTAATGACTCATTATTTGTTTGGTAAATTTGCTCTATTCTCCTGTCTTTTTTCTGAGTTACAAACCACATGAGAGCAACAAGTTTGGGTTTTGGTCTTCAGTTTTAACATCTTTATGATTTGGCATGTACTTTCTATTTTTGTTTAGTATCATTTTTCTTTAGTATCATTTTCTATGTCAATACATTGAAAAAAGAAAGAAAATTTCAGTTGAAACCCATTAAAAATGATTATGCAATGGTCACTGATGTTACAATAGAGTTACAATAGAATGATTTTTTTTCCCTACCTTTCAGGTGTCTAATGAACCTTGAGATAATCTCTCTATTGTATTCATTTTTATCTTTATTATACGATCATTCAATTTTGGAAGAGAATGATTATCATAAATATCTAGTACTATGTATATCACATAATTTATTTCCAATGTCATTATTGCATATTTAATTTCCATGATTAACCATGAAAGAAAATCTAGGAAGAATTTTATACTAATTCTTCTCATTTTGTGATTTTGTAAGTATTTTATGAGTTATACTACTAATATAATTATCTAGTGAATGGATCAGCTAAAGTGGGGAAAAGGACATATTACCACTTCTTTTTTTAAGAGATAGCTCAACATGGGCTTTCAAAGAAAACAGGAGGTTAAACCATAGGCACTGAAAGATATTGAAATGACCAAGCAGTTCTTTAAACAAGGAACCATATTTTATGTTATCTTGGTGGTGTATGGTGGCATTTAGTCTGCTCCAGTTAATAATGGCAATAGAAAGAAACATTGCCTGAATAAAGATAATACTCAAATTTATTTGAAACTTATTGACATTGAGTTGGAACCAAC
>NW_006399786.1:13287879-13289853 GCF_000299155.1 Elephantulus edwardii | reverse complement strand
ATATGTCAATTGGTATACCATCTATTCCTGGAGCCTTATTTTTTGCCACTTCCTTCAAAGCAGCCTGAACTTCTTCTTTCATCACCATAGGCTCTTGCTTATAAGTTGTTTCATGAAATTCTTCTGTGTCTTTCAATTCCTTTTGATACAGTGACTCAGTATATTCTTTCCATCTTCTTTTAATACTGCCTGGATCATTTAACATTCTGCTGAAATCATCCTTGATTATAGCAACTCGAGGTTTGAATTTGTTCTTCAGTTCCTTGAGCTTAAGATATGCTAAGCGAGTGTGGTATACTACAGGGTAAAATATTGCCCATCTTTCTCACAGATGTTGAGTTCACACCAAAAGAGAGATTATTCTTTTGTGTTAGGAGTGCAACTTCTATAAACTAAGTTACTGTTATTTTTAATGTGCCCTGGAGCAGGAGTCAAACCAAAGCTAACCCTCCAGAGACTGATAATTACACAGGAAGAGATTGCCCATATTTCTTTCACTAAGCAGCTGGTGGATTCGAACCAAGTGCTTTGGGGTTGGCAGTACAAGTCATTTCTTCTTCCTGGAATACTGTGCTTTCAGTTGAGATCATTTTGATATCAGCAATGATATCTCTCATGCCCCAGCCTCTTCAGAATCGAGTTTTAATGTCTTACAGTTTCTTGATATACTGGCTTAATATTTGAACAATGTTTTTTAAAAAAATGTACTTGGTTGTGATATTAATTGTTCTCCGATTTCCACAGTTTTTTGTAACACTTTTTTCTTTAATGGAACAAATATAGAGCTCTTACAATCAGTCGACCAGATAGCTGTCTTCCACATTTCTTAGTGTAGATTAATGAGCAGATCTGAGACTATATTTGTTGAGTCATTTCAGTTGGTATACCATAAGTTTTAGGGGTCCTATTTTTCCCCAATAACTTCAGAGCTGTTTATAATTCTTGCAGTTAGTTCTTGATGGTTGACCAAATTTTTGTTAATGACTTGGTGAATTCCTTGCATCATCTTTTGAGGCTTCTTTCATCATTCAAGAGTTTGCCCACAGAATTCTTCAGTATTGCAACTCCAGCCTCAAATTTGTTCTTCAGTTCTAAGAAATGCCCAATGTGTTCTCTATTTTAGCTTTGTCATGCCTCCTCTTTGCATATTTCATTATATTATGTTTCTCTGTCTTTTCGAGTTGCACTTTGAAATCTTCTCTCTTTTACTTCAACATTTATTTCATTTAAATGCCTATATATAACCCAATTTTAAATATAATTATTAACCAAATAATTAAAATTGGGGATCAAGTTTGAAACTAATTCTGTGCTATATTAAATTACTATCCTTGACACACAAAAATATTCCCATCAATAGTTGTTGTTGTTAAGTGCCTTCGAGTCGCAGGCGACTCATAGTGACCCTTTTAGGAGAGTCCTCAATGCTTGGGTGCCTTTCATCCTCTCTCCAGGCTCATAGGGTTTCCCAGAGGCAAGCTATTTCGGAAGTGGATACCACTCCTCCTTCCAAGCTTGTTTTAATTGGGGAGCTCCACCCCCACTCTCTATCCGCATTGGGTAGCCAACCATTATTGACACAAAAATATTTCCATAAATAACTAGAAACATTAAAATTATATAATATATTCACAAAAATAATATAAGTAAACATGCCAAAACTCAATAGGAAGTAAGTAACAAATCATAGTCAAGTATTCAGAGAGATGGTAATTCTTATGCACTGCTCTTGGGAGAGTAACACATTGCAATCATTGCTGAAGGCCGGCAGTCTAGGGGTTCTTAAAAAACTGAAAACAGAAAAGCCATTTGATCCAGCTGTTTCACTACTGGAATTATAACCTAAAGGAAAACAAGGTGTGACACAAACAGGTATATGCAAATCTCACCACTGGACCAATTGGCAGCATCAGGATGGATGGTGAAGAGATTGAGATTGTACACAGCTTTAGTTTGCTTGGCTCCATAGTCAAC
>NW_006399786.1:13284004-13287389 GCF_000299155.1 Elephantulus edwardii | reverse complement strand
AACATGTTCATTATGGAGAGCTCTGACGACATAGTGGCAATTCTGAAGGCACGTAGTTTGAGGTCACCAGCTGCTCCAAGGGAGAAGGATGAGCAATCTCTTCCCATGCAATTAAGTGCCTCTGAAAACCTGCTAGAGGGCCAGCAAGGGGTCAGTTCCAACTCTGTGGTATATAACAACAGCAACAATTTTCATTTTAGCATTACTTACAATAGCAAAAAGTTGTAAATAGCCCAAGTGCCCATGAACAATTGGATAGAGAAATTGTGATGCATTTGCACAATGGAATATTACACAAAATTTTATCATTGAGTTGAAACTAGTTATAACCCACACTTCACTAACTTTTCAGAGGCACTTAATTGCATTTGAGGAGATAGTAAAAATTTCTCCTGAGTAGCAGCTGGAGCATTTGGTCTATGTGGTTTTGGTTTGGCACTACAATTTGCCATCATTAGACCACCAGAGCTCCTTGTGGCTCATTGTGTTTGTTGCTTATTATGTTCCTGATTTTCTGACTGCTGGTACCAAGGGTATTTATTGATGATTTAGTGAAATGAAATCATTGACAATTTTAATCTTTTCTCCATCTGTCATGATGTTGGTTATTGGTCCCTAGGTCAGGATTTTTGTCTTCTTAATGTTGAGATGCAATTCATATTGAAGTCTCTAGTCTTTTATCTTCTATAGCAAATGTTTCAGATTCAAATCTTCCACACTTTCAGCAAGCAAGATTGTGTCATCTGCATAAGTGGTTGCGTATTCTTCCAATCCTGACCCTCCCCTTCCTTTTTCATAGATTCCAGTTTCTGAAATTATTTACTTAGCATACAGACTGATTTGTATGAAGAAAGGAGAAAACCTAATTCACACTTTTCCTGATTTAAAACCATGCAGAGTTTCCTAATGTTTGGGCAAGAGCTTCTTGGTCTAAGAATAGTTTCCATATGAGTACAATTAAACGTTCTGAGATTCTGATTCTTCTCAAAGTTATCCATAGTTTATTATTCATACAGATAATATAACATGCCTTTAAATAGTTCATAAAACACAAGTAATCATTCTTCTGATATTCTCTTCTTTTAGTCAGGATCCATCTGACATCAGCAGTGATATTCATGATGCCACACCCTCTGATAAACCCAGCTTGAATTTCTGGTTGTCCTCTTGTCAATATATTGTCCTAGCAGTTTTTGGAAGATCCTTAGCAATATTTTGCTTGCATATGATATTAATTATACTGTTATATAATTTCTCTTCTATTGAATTACATTTCTTGGGAATGGAAACATATATGAATCTTTTCTAATCAGTTGGACAAAGAGCTATCATCTCAATTTCCTAACGTCCTCTGATAGGCATGTCAAGGCTTGCAGCTGTTAGTTGAATCATGTCAATTGGTCTTGGAAAAAGAGTAACCAGAGTGTTCTTTGGAGGCATAGCTGGTGAAACTACATCTTACATACTATAGCCGTTTTCCTAGGAGAGGATTGGGGCATCATGCTTGGAAATGCAGAGGGTCAACAAAAGAGAGGAAAATCCTCAATTAGATGGATTGACACAGTGACTATAGCAATGGGCTCAAATGTATCAGAGATAATGAAGATGCCACAAGGTTGGACAAGGTGTAGATAGATTTGTTCATAGAGTAGCTACAAGTAGTCCTGGACTCAATAGCACCTAAAAGACAATATTATGTGATCAGATTGTGGAATTTTAATCCATGTTTTCCTATTTACATATTTTGTTAACCTTGGAGAAAATAATGGTATAGCCCTAATGTGACAGATGGGATAATTAAGACAGAAAATTGTATGCAATCTATTCCTTTTGTGACAGCATCAATCCTGAAACTTTGCAACATCTAATTTTATAGTTTCAGTGAAGCTTTAGAATAACATTCATTTGGAAGAAACTTTCAACTATATACTTATAGAAATCATGAAATCATGTCCTACTAACCATTTGGACCATGATAGTCTTATCAGCTACCCATCAAGGTGATGACACAGAGCCAGACACATTTTTGTTTTGCATTATGTGGAGTATCATGGTTGGCAAATGAATCCGGCAGCTTGTGACCATCAGAACAACACAAGTGTAAAGACTGATTTCCGTTATACACTGTCTCATAAATGACAGTTACATGAAAGTGAAAATAATAAATGCACAGACTTGTTGTTTAGTATCGTCAGTTTCCAAATTAAGTTGCTTTTCTAGTGGAAATAAATACAGTAACTAACAAGTATAACAGGGTGATAAATTATAATAATATTAGCTAATAAAATAAATAATGCTGTTTATCAATATTTATATTTACTTAGGGAAGTTATTTATCTATGCTGCTCTTAGAACAGTATTTCTCATTTATTTCATGTTATTCTAAATGAGTGTATGTTGTTTTGTTCTTATGTGCTCTTAGTAGAGAATGACTTATAGCGACACTATGAACAGTAAATCTGAACCCTGTCATAACTTTTGCTAACCTCATAGTCTCTAACACACTCAAAGCCATTGCTACAGTCACTGTGTCAATCCATTTGGCTAAAGGTTTTTCTCTTCTTTGCTCTACCTCCACCTTTCCAAGCATGATGATGTGCTCAAAGGAATAGTATTTCCTATCTACATATTCATTGTGGGCGAGACAAAGATCCTTGCCTCCAAGGATTACACTGGCTTCATCTTCTCCAAGACGTATCTGTTTGTGAGTTTTTGGTTTTGGATTGTTGTTTTGTTTTGTTTTGTTTTTGACAGTCCTTAGATACTCAGTACTCTTCTCCAACACCACAGTTCAAAGGAATCAATTTCTCTTCTGTCATCCTTATTTATTGTCCAGTTCTCAGAAGCACAGCAAATGATTCAAATTAAGTGCATTGAATCAAGTGATTGATCAAGTACATCTTAATCCTGAAACTAAATCAGTGCTCTTCAGTAATTTGAAGATGTCCCTGACGTAGACTTTTCTGGTACAATTTATCTCCTGACTGCTGGTAACGAGTATATTGATTGTGGATCTAAGAAAGATGAAGGTGTTATACCAGCAAATTGTCATTTTATCTAAAAGATTACTACATTTATCTTAAATAGAAGTGTTTCAGTAGTAAGAAACTACATAAAATCTGCATGCATAAGTTGCAACTTATTACTAAGACTAGATATACACCTTTAAGTTTTCATGTGAAGTAATCATAATTCATTTTTTAATATTTTCAGAAATATTTTCTTGCTACCATATAAAGATCCATTGTCTAAAGTGCCATTATGAGTCATAGTTGGCTTAATACTATCAACACCAACAGCTATATAAAAAAAATGAGAAAATATTAATGGGTAAATAAATATTGCTTAAGTAAAATTTTTTACAATAACATTTGTTGGATTTTTC
>NW_006399786.1:13281846-13283904 GCF_000299155.1 Elephantulus edwardii | reverse complement strand
AGTTCCTTTTTTTTTAATAAAAATTTTTAATTTTTTTTCCCACTGGTTTATTTACATAATTCTAATACACACTCCAACAAATTTTTTTTATTTCCCTCACCCACCCAACCATCAAATTATACAACCCAATGTTTAATCCCCTCTTTCCCCTGTACATCTATATCCCTCTGCTTCCAGCCTCTCCCACCCTTTCTGGATCCTTATACTCACTCTACAATAATGGTCTTATACAATATTTATCTTTGTGGGACTGAGTTAATTCACTTAGTATAAGACTCTCCATTCCATCCCAAGTTAGGTAATAATTTACAAAGTTATTGCTCCTGTGTGCTGCATAGTATTCCGTTGTATGAATGTACCGTAATTTCTCAATCCATTCATTTGTGGTTGGACATTTGGGCTGTTTCCATGTTTTTGCTATGGTGAATAATGCGGCTATAAACATTGGTGCACAAATCTCAGTTTTTGCCTCAGTCCTCATTTTCTCAGGGTATATTCCAAGTAGTGGAATAATTGGGTTATATGGAATTTCTATGTTCAGCTTTTTGAGGAAGCGCTAAACTGCCTTCCAGAGTGGTTGTACCATTTTACAGTCCCACCAACAATGTATAAGAATTCCTTTCTCGCCACATCTTCTCCAATATCTATTACTTGCTTCCTTGTTAACCTTTGCCACTGTTACTGGATTTTAAACAGGTTATTTTAATGTAAGAAGTTATTTTGAAGTCTCCCAATATTTCATTCTTTGAGAAACTAACTGAAAGATGTATTTAAACTTATTGTTATTATGATATGTTGAGTCAAAATTGACTCATAGTCAATTTTTTTTTAGATTTTTAGAGGCTGTAAATTGCATTGGAAGAGATAGCCCATTTTCTCCTATAGAACAACTACTGAATTTGAAACAAATGCCTCTAGTTTGGCAGTGTACTTCTTTATGAATAAGAGATATTTAATTGGTGGACTATACTAAATGCACTTTTTCATTTTAATAAACATTTATATCTTCAAATATTTGAGTCCCCATGCAATATTCCTCATTTTAATATAATAAATTTTCTTTATCAATATACACTTTTCAAGTGATATTAGGTTTTATTTAGAAGATAGAGCATCTTTAATTATATGTGGAGCTATGCACTAATAAGGGAGCTCTGGTGGTAAGAAACTCGAATCCATCAGCTGTTCTGCAGGAGAAGGATGGGCAGTCTTATTCCATTTAACTGCCTCTAAAAACCCCTACTAGAAAGTCAGGTATGCTTCAGTTCTGACACAATGGTACATAACAACAATATGGGCTAATAAAAAAAAACAAACTTAAAAAAAATCACAGAAATTAGGTAGCTCTAGTGGCCTAGTGGTAAAAAGCTGCACTGCAATCCCAGAGGTACATGGTTCAAATCCACCAGATGCTCTGCTGGAATAGGAGAGATAATCTCCTCCTGTAGCACTCAGATCCAATTTGATGGTACATACAAACACACACACACACCCCAAAACAGAAATTATAAATGATGCAATAACATATATTTAAACATAAATTTAGCTATTCACATTTATATTTTCTTTACTCATATCTTAAGAATTTTTATACTATTTTCTATCTGAAATAAAATTATATTTCTTTTTTTTTTTTTAGTGGTTGCACCAAAGCTTTTATTTTTTTAATTTTTTTTATTGGGAAAAACATATTGGGGGTACAAGGAGGTGAGAGTTGGAGACAGAAGGGTGAGGATGGGCCAGGATGCAGTTTCAGAGCTGCACAGTTTGGTCGGTGGGGGAGCAGGTGAAGGAAATGATGAGGGTCCAGTGGGGACCAGATGCTACAGAAGAGAAAATATGTTTCTACAAAAAGATGATCAATTTAATTTAAATCATTGTAACATGATAATAATTAAAGTCATCAATGTGAATGAATGGTCTACAAAATATTTACATTTCAACCTTTTCAGATTTTAAATTGTCAGCACAAGAAAATTCAACCACAGTTAAGTCTTATAAATAAATTCATAAAGAAATTCCTCAATACAAGACATTAAATATAAAAGTCAGTTAATA
>NW_006399786.1:13277504-13281746 GCF_000299155.1 Elephantulus edwardii | reverse complement strand
ACACACACACACACACACATCTGGTGGCTTTGTGGTTAGGAGTTGCATTGTCAACTCAAAGGCAGACAGTTAATATCAATCCACTCCTCCATGGTAAAAGATGGGCAGTCTCCTCCTGTGTGATTTACACCATCTGAAAACCCACTAAAATATCAGCTGTGAATCTGTTCCAATCTATAGTTTACAACAACAATATATACACACAAAAAAAGAAATACTTGTCTGCATAGTCAGATATTTGTATTTTTGTGTACTTAAATTTATATCATATATATGATATATAATCACATATATAATATTATTTCTAATATATTATACAACATATATTATATATAATATGATATACATATCATATTACATATAATTACATATATCTACATTAAACATTCATGAAACATCAATTCATATGGTATGTAATATTTTATTTATATGAAAGTACTTTTATTGGATATGTAGACATATTTTACAGAAAAGGTTTTCTAAATATATGGTATTCTACACCAGAAAACAAAAGTAATTTTCTTTTTTCAATTCATGTAAACTTTGAAAATCAATTCCAATTTTCTTTTTATATTATATAGAATAAGATTCTCTTTGAGTCTACTCTTTTTCAAAAATGGTTCATGATTTAAACATCAGTTTTGTACAATAAACAGATTCTTAACTGAATTTCTGCTTTGCAAGTTAATTCTGGTATGAAGTTCTTTGATCAAATTGATTCATCACATTTAATCATATTTTCCTAACAGTGATGCAAAGTAGAGTTAATATTTATCTTGTAAATATATGGCATGAAGTTATGATCATGTTAATGTAAATCAGTCCAAAGGGCAAAAATCACAAAATCTAGGTATTTCTTTATACTCATTTGCTATTTCATGTCTTATTATATATTGAAAACATGACCGGAGAAGTAAGAATGCAAAATAACCTCTCTAGGAGTCAAAGGAAATTTACATTCTTTCAAATCTGTTTACTTTTCAATCATACAGGAAATAATCAACAAGTATTTTAATACCTCTAACTACATTTATATTCTAAAAAATTTACTTACAGAAATGTTTAAATTTCTAAAGAAAATTTTAGGTAAGTGTTTTGATACTACATTTTATGAAATCTGTATTCTCAAACATTATTTCCTGCCCTAGGAATTTATTTAGTGAATTTTAAATACACCGATTTTATACAAAATATGCAGTTTTGAGCTATCTGTTATCAAACATTATATATTTAAATATAATAAATAATATACTAAATTAAAGAGAATATATATTCATGCCTAATAATAAGCTATTTGAAGCAATGACACTTCATTAGGTTGTTCCTCTCAATAATATTTCCTTAAAAATAAACAATATCTAAAATATATATTAATCATTTTAGTTATTGTTATTATTATTATATGCCTTCAAGTTGGAACAAACTTATAACTTACTCTCCAGCATGTTTTCAGAAGTAGCACAAATTAGTAATGTGGTATTTTGTACCATCAAGATAGAACTGACTCAGTGCAGCTCTCAAGCCATCTTTCAGAGACAATATACAGCATCAAAGGAAATGGCCTATTTCCTCCTTCAGGGATCTTTGTGGACCTAAGCTTCTTGCCTTTAGATTGGCAGTGCAATTCCTTACTATTCATACTTTAAAATTATTTATATCAATACAAATTTGATGATTCTTATTAAGGTACATATTTTCCAAATCATTCAATGTATTTCAGTAGTTATTACAAAAGAATAAAGTATGTACCTAAAAGTACTTTAAAGTTCAACTGAACAATTAAGGCTAAAGTTTATGGATAGAACAGGAGTATCACATTCTCATTAACTAAGGTAAATTTAAATGAATAGTTTCTAAGTCACAGGGATATAAAGGAAAACAAAAATTGCCAAGATATGGTTATAAAAAGAAAAAGGAACAAAAAATCTTGCTTTGTGAAAGAATATTTTACGAAATAGAATGCATACTATACTGAATTTCGTGGATAGAGTTCTGTTTTAGTTGTTTTTATCTTTCAGTCAGAACTAACCAATATCTAACCTTCCCGCGGTTTTCAGGGGCAGTACATCACATGGTATGTAATTGCTCATCTTCTTCCTGCAGAGCAGTTGGTAGATTCAAACTGTGTGCCTTCAGATTGGTAGCACAGTTGTCACTATTAAGCTACCAGTGGTCCCTACTAGAAACAAATTTTACAGATTTGGGTGGCGGGGCAGAATCAGAACAGTGGTTGTATATATTTGGGTGTTGCAAAGGATTGGCAGGGAAGAAACCTGGACAATTGTTCACTATTGATAAAATTCTACATTCTGCATAGGTATTTGGGTTATTTAGGTGCGGGGATTACTATATATTTACGCATTTGTCAAAATTCAGCATGATTATTAAAATATATTCTTAACATTGTATGTACAATAAAATATTTATTAATGACATGCATACTGAAAGATTTAGGAACGCAGCACTGATATATGCCGTTTCCTTCAAGATTCGTAAAGGAAAGGTGTGATATCTCCAAGAAATAGCCTCTTCTAGAAACATATCCAAAGCATGCGAGATGAAGCTTCACCATCCTTGCCTCTGAGGAGGGGTCTGGTTGCACCTTCTCCAAAATAAATCTATTTGTTCTTTTGGCAGTCCTTGAAATATTCAGCACTCTCCTCTAATACCACAACTCAAAGACATCAGTTTTTCATCTGACATCCTTACTCATTATCCAAGCTCTCAGATGCATATCAAATAACTGGAATGAACATGGTCTGTTTCAAGTGTACCTTGATCCTCAGACTAACATCACTGCTCCTCAGTAATACTAAATTTGGCAATTGTAAAAAGCATAGATAATAAATATAATTCCATGTACTTTAGGTGAAACAGCATTGAAAATTAGTTCCCTGACAATTTTATTAACTTAGAATATAGACCACAGAGAGTTAGAAATGATGAATAGCCTATGGTGCTAGCAGAAATTTGTAGGTCCAAGTCCAATCAGGGTTCTATGGTAAAAAAAGCCTATATGTAGCACAGTTCTACTCCTACACACATGGATAATCATGAGTTAGAATCCACTTGACAGGAACTTATTGGTAAATTAGAAATAATTGATATTTCAGGAGACAAGAGAATATATGACAAAACTAGTTTAAATTTTCCTTCTAAGTGAAGAGAAAGATCTGCTGAACTACTTAGCGATATAAAATGTCCTTTTTATTAGTTTATTCACCCATGAATTTCAAAATTTTACTTACCATTTATTTGGGCAATAAATTAAAATATGGGAAATCTTGTCATAGGCTTGAAACCCTTTTACCTATGGTTCCACTCCACTAATACGAAATAGAAGAATGATGACAGAAGTAATTAATACTTATCCAAAAGTTAATTGATTTTAACATCATGTCAATAATTTCACAAAGCTGCATCAACATTTCTGCCTGTTGACTTGAGAATTGAGATTTGACAGTTTGGATCTACTATGTGTATTTTTGTTGTTATGTTCCAAGTCAGAATTGACTCATAGTTGACCATCCTGTGGGTTTTCAGATGCAGTAAGTTGCACTGCAGAGAATTAGTTTTGGATCTGAGTGAATGGGGTTATGTGCTGTGAACATTGTAAGTACATTTCAAGTACTGCCACAGCATTATATTGAAATAAATATGAGATCCTTGTGATATTATTATGAGCCACTCCAAAATAATGTTTCTTTCTCAATGGAGAGGAAGATTTGTTGAACTTTTAAGCTATAGACAAGATGTCCTTATTATCAATTTATTCACCTGTAAACTTTGATTTTCAAATAATGCTATTGAATTGACTCTGATTCACAGCAATCCCATGAATGTTTTGTTGTTGTTGTTATGTGCCATCGAGTCATTTGTGACTCATAGTGACCCTATGTACAAGAGCCCTAAACACTGTTCTATCCTGTGCCAACCTAGCCATCTCAAATGCACTTATTCCCACTGCTCCAGTCACAAAATCGATCCATCTCATTGAAGGCCTTCCTCTCTTTGCTGCCCTTCCACTCTGCCAAACATGGTGTCCCTCTCCAAGGACTAGTCCCTCTTGCATCATGCCCAAAGTATGTCAGACGAACATTCAGAATCCTTGACTCTAAGGAGCATTCCGGCTTCACCTTCTCAAGGACAAACCTGTGTGTTCTCCTAGCAGTCCATGGTATAGTCAACACTCTTCTCCAACACCACAGCTCAAAGGCATCAATTCTCTTTCTATCATCCCTA
>NW_006399786.1:13272739-13276169 GCF_000299155.1 Elephantulus edwardii | reverse complement strand
CCTCCACCCTACCAAGCATGATGTCCCTCTCCAAAGACCTGTCCCTCCTTACAACATGTCCAAATTATGTCAGACGAAGTCCCAGAATCCTTGCCTCCAAGGAGTAGCCTGGTTTAACCCTCTCAAGGATCAATCATAATTAGCCTATGGAAAACTTGAGCTACCCTGTATTATGTCACAATCTCTGCCATGTTCACTATAAGTCACACAATGTCACTTAACAACATAACAACAACAACTCTGGATTCATATCATAAGCTCAACAATTTATTGGCAAATCCTAACGTATGCAGAATCTACCTCATGAATTGCATAAGTAGAAAACATATATACACATGTCTCAAATGTAGAGGAAGAAATTAAGAGAAAGGACAAAATTCAAAGATCATATGCAAAAAAAGAGAGAAAAGTCTTTTAAAAACACATTCAATTCAATTCATGTAAAAATGGATTTTCTCTTTACCAAAGCCAAATTAAGGCATGTTATTTCTTTTTTTTAAAAAAAGTAGACATAATTAAAAATTCATCAGCTTACTTTCCCATGTTTTAAGCAAAAGACACAAAATGATAATTCACTCAGCTGAGCCACAGGAAAGAGCTTATTTGTGCAGCATGGAAGTAATATGATTCATTCAGAGCTATCATGTGTTAAAGTGTCTCCTGGTATTCTTGTTTTACTATATCAACACAAGTCAAACTCCTTAATGCCTTATTTATCTCTTGAGTAGACTATCTGCTATAAAACCAATGCCAATTAAGTGAGTTATTTTGCAGAATTATTAAAGAAAAGAATACTTAAAAAGAGAAAAAGAAATAGAAAAAGTCATGTAATTGTTTTATTTACAAATAATTCAACCATGTCGTTACTGTTTTTATGTACTATCAGATTGACTCTGGTTCATAGTAACCTTATGACTAACCTATGGAAAAGTTGCCCTTTCCTGCAGCATTTTCACAATTTCTTCCAAAATCAAGCTCCTTGTGCACAGTCTATTAAGTGACTCAATTTTGGGAAGGGTCTTTCAGTCTTTTACTGACTCTCCACTTTTCCAAGCAGAAGTCTTTTTTCAAGGAGTGGGGTCTCCTGACAGCATGCCAAAAGAGTGTGAGAAAAAGTTTCACTACCCTTGTCTCCAAGGAAAACTCTGATTATACCTTTTTTTAAATTTTTATTTTATTATTTTTGTGTGTATGTACCGTCAAATCAGATCTGACTGGTACAGGAGGAAATTGCCCCTCCTTTCCCGGCAGAGCATCTGGTGGATTCGAACCGTGCGCCTCTGGGATTGTAGTTGCAGCTCCTTACCACTAGGCCACCAGAGCTCCCCTTGATTATACCTTTAAGACAGATTTATTAGGTTTTTTGACAGTCTGTGGGATGTTCAATATTCTACAACACCACAATTCAAAGGCATTGATTCCTCTTTGGTATTTAGAGGAGAACATCATGCTTGAAGAGATGGCAGAATGACAAAAGAGAGGAAGACCGTCAACCAGGTAGATTGACACAGTGACTGCAGTAATGGGTTAAGTGTGTCAGAGATTGTGAGGTTGGCACAGGGTAGGATAGGATTCAGATCTGTTGTTCATAGGGTTGCTATGAGTTGCATTTAACTCAATGACATGTAACAACAGCGTAACTTGGGATATAAATATCTTACTTTGTAAACTGATGTAATTTCTCTATAGCAGTATAGAGAGGTCCTTGACAATTATCTCCAATAAGACATGTGAATTGATTCCTTAACTGTTGCTTCCATGAGTTTCATTTTGGATCCAAGTAAAATTAAAACTTTGACAATTTCAATCTTTTCCATCTGTCATTATATTGTTTATTGGTCCAGACGTGTGGATTTTGTTTTCTTGTTATTGATATTTAATTCATACTAAATATTGCAATCTTTGAGCTTCTTGTAAAGTGCTTCAAGTTGGATTTACTTTAAGCCAGCAATATTGTGCTGTGTGTATCAGTTTGCCATGTTGTGGTGGCTTGTATGTTGCTATGGGGCTAAAAGCAATGCCTCCAGTGTTTCTAATACCAGCAGAGTTTAATGCATGACATGAAGACAGTCATGGCTTTTAGCTAAAGGATCAAAATTTATTTTACAATCTCTTATTACAACCATGTTTCTAGGATTCCATATTTTGAAAAGCAAATGGATAAATACAATATGTAATTAGAGCAAGTATGGTGTAGAGATGGCCAAGTCTAGCCTCTGCTAAATCTATAAAGGGGGATTGCTGTCATCAACAGCATTCGTAACACAAGTTGATTTCTATGAGTAAGGTCATGTCTTTCCATTCCCCTGCATTCACTTAAAGGATTCATAAGCCATTGCAATGACCACATAGACTTGACAGAAGCATATTCAGAGTTATAGGGTTCGTTAGGCAAGTTAAAAATCTATAATCTTGGTTAACAAGAAACTCTGGTGACCTAGAGATAAGAAGTTGTGCTGCCTACCCTAAGGGATGCAGTTTGAATCTACCTGCTGTTCCACAAGAAAAAGATGAACGATCTCCTTCTGCATGATTAACTTCTTCTGAAGACCCACTGGAGGGGTCACCAATACATCAGTTCTGACTCAGTGATAAACGAGAACAACAATCTGTGTTAATAACAAGATATAAGTTATCAGTACAGAAAGCTTCTTGAATGCAATCTCTAACAAATTATAATTCAAGTTAAAAACAAGATACAATCCCTCAGTCCAAGGGTTTCTCATTTAACAGCAAGATACGATTCCCAAATCTAGACAGTTTCTCACAACAAAATATGATCCTTGTTTCAGGAATCTCTCACTTCAAAGGATGTACCTGTCCATTTTCTGCTTCCTCTTCTTCTTTTGGAGATAAGATTCACACTTCCTGTCACTGAACCTGCTCAATTTAATGGTGAGTCTAGTCAATCCCCTTGTGGATCAAGTAACATACTCTATTTTTATGAGGAAGAGATAGCTCACACGTTGATGATGTAGACACGCCAATGTTTCTGTAGAGAAGGGAAAGTTTATACAGTTGAATCAGTTTAAAGACAATGGCCTAATTTTGGTGTTTCCTAAAAAAAACAACAAACTGAATAAAGAAATTAATATGACCCAGCTATTCCACTGCTTACCCCAAGAAAATGATAACTGAGACACAGAGACTTGTACACCAATGTTCATAGCAGTGTTATTCATTGTAACAAGAACATGGAAATAGCCCAAATGCCCAATCACAATAGAATGGATTGAGAAATTATGGTACATTGGCATGATGGATTACTATATAGCACGTAGGAACAATGATTTTGTAAATCATTACCCAAGTTCGGAGGGACTGGAGAGCATTATACTAAGTGAACTAACTCAGTCCCATAAGGACAAATATTGTATAAGAACATTATTGTAGAACATGTATGAGAGTCTAAGGAGGGGAGGGGGGTAAG
>NW_006399786.1:13272116-13272639 GCF_000299155.1 Elephantulus edwardii | reverse complement strand
CCAAAACACTACCCCACAAAAAAGTCCTGGCTGAGATGACTTGATGGCTGAATTTTACCAAATATTCAGAGATGGTCTGTCACCAATTCTATTTAAATTATTTAACCCTAATACCCAAGCCAGGCAAAATATTACCAAAAAGGAAAACAACAGACCCATTATTTCTCATGAACTTAGCTGCAAAAATCCTTAACAAAATCCTGGCCAATATATTTCAACTATACAACAAAATAATAATTTATCATGACCAAATAGAATTCCTAACAGGTATGTAAGGATGGATCAACATAAAAAAACAAGTAGCAGCATAAGTCATCACATTAACAAAACATAGAATAAGAACCACATGATCCAGTCATTTGATGCAGAAAAAGCCTTCAAATTTCAATACCATTTCTGGATTAAAACACTCAGCAAGATAGAAGTAGAAGGAAATTTCGTCAACATAAATATAAATATTTAGATGAAACTAAGATCCAATGTCATTTTCAATATTGTTGTTGTTGTTATGTGCCGTCGAGTC
>NW_006399786.1:13267804-13272016 GCF_000299155.1 Elephantulus edwardii | reverse complement strand
ATTTTTTTTAATAAAGGAGACTTTCTAGCTTTGGTTTCCTAACATTCATAAGTTCCCAGACAAATGGTTAACATACTTTCTTGCTGGTATAAAATTTGCAAGTGAAGTATCTTAGAGTAAGAATTGGGCAATTGACTTCTAAAAAATCAGCTACTGGAAAAGTTGAAGCTCAGTTCTATTATAAATAGAATTTACCACATAAGTAGGAATCAACTCAACAGCAACAGTTTTTTCTTGTCGCTCTGTCTCGCCATTCTTCTTTTGCCATGTATAGGTGACATTTTTCCTTTTGTTTCATGAATTTTTACTTGATTGGTTGTCTCAGCCAATAAAACTCTCATTTTTCATTTTCAATGTTCTTTACCACCTATCCTACTTCAGAAATCAATTTGACAGGCCATTAGGAACTTGGTGTCATCTAGATTTGACGTGCTTGCATGATTCTACCATTTAAGATTTCCATTTCTGTCTTCATTGCTATGTTATTCTTTTGTCTCTCATTCTTCTACTTTCGTTGATTTTTACCTTATTAAAATATCAGGATTCTTTGCTTTTCCAAATCCTGCTAGACAGTGTCCTCCTGGATTTATTTCCTTCAATGTGTAGCATAAGATCCAGGGCTCATCACATACTCTTAATAGAAATAACCATTGTCTTCATCACTTTTCTTACAGATAATTCACCTTGAAAAACACAATGAATGAAATTCACTTTGAAAAAATACGATCCCATTTCTATTTATACTCACTGATATTGAGTCAATTATAACTCATAGTTTACTCTTCATCAGGTTTCTGAGGCCATAAAACTTAATTTGAGGAGACTGTTGACCTATGTCCTTTAGAGTCACCGGGAGCTTAGAACTCTGGAAATACGAGAACTTTTGCTGAATGAGTGAAATTTGTTATGGCCTATTCTATTAGAGCTCCTTTATATATCTGTATATTGCCTTTTTAGATACTATTCAATTACAAGGTAAACATTGAATGACATGAAATTCATGGTATTTAAATTCAATCAGAGTGTTAAAGATGTTTATAAACTCATTTTTCACTTGGTGAATTCTTTATCTCTCTGAGTACCTTATTGTTGTTATGTGTCATGGAGTCTGAACTGACTGATAGTTGACCCTTCATTGGGTTTTCAGAAACTGTAAATCAGATGAGAGGAGATTGCTCATTTTTCCTCTCACAGAGATATTGGTGGATTTCAACCAGATACTTTATGATTGGCAGCACAACTTCTAACCACTAAGCCACCAGAGCTCTCTCCACATATCTTAGGTTTTTAACTATTGTTACCTACAAATTTTAGCATTAGTTGATGTTTCTTCTAACTCAGTGACAAAATATCCATCTTTCTTATTCTCTCCCCATTTAATTCTGCCTCAAATGAACAAGACAAGAATGGCAGAAGTTTCTAGCATTCTGGAGGGAGGAACAAAAAGCAAACCAGAAGAGATGGGAAAGAGAATCAGTGAGCTGGAAGACAAGAACCTCAATGGTAAACAATAAGAAAAAAATCTGTGAAGACAAGGAAAGAAGATCTTTGAATCATGTGGAATAACATCAAACACAACAACATAACTATGGTTGGAATTCCAGAAAACATGAGAATCAGAGAAGGCACTGAGAAAATCATGGAATACATGCTAGGAGAAAACTTCCTAGGTGTCATGAAGAGCAAGGAAATCCACATTCAAGAAGCTTAGAGAACCAGAAACAGACTAGACCCCAACAGATAAAAATTAAGACATATCAAAGTCAAATTCTTCAAAATCAAAGATAAGGATAGAGTACTAAAAGTAGCATGAGAAAAACAAGGGTCACATACTAAGGAGAATCAATTAGATTAAGTTTTGATTTCTCAGCAGAAATCATGTAAGAAGATAGTAGGATGGTATATAAAGAAGGCTGAAAGAAAGCAATTGCCAGCTGAGGATCCTATATCCAACAAAACTCTATTAAATATGAAGGAGAAATTACCTCATTTGCATAAAAGAGGAGATTAAGGAGTTTTGTTAAAACAAGACCAATTAATTCTACAAGAAATTCTAAGAGTAGTCCTTCACACAGAGCCATCAAAGAAAAGCAGATGAACTGTAGTAAACAGAAACATAGAAAAAGAAACACAGCAAAATGACAGTGAAAAAAAACCAAATAGAGCTGACAATAATTATATTTAATGTGAAAAGATTTAATTCACCTATTAAGAGAAAAAGAATAAAAGAATAAATAAAAAAACCCAAAGCCCATCAACATGTTGTCTACGAGAGACATCTAAGAAACAAGGAAAAAGACTATAAATCAAAGGCTGGAAAAATCCACCAAGCAAACGGCAGCCACAAAAAAAGCAAGAGGGGCAATACCTATCACTGCTAAAGGGCATTATATCATGATTTAAGGCACAATAAATTATGAAGACTTTACCTTGGTCAGCCTCTGTGCACCAAATGATAAATCTGCAAGTTACATAAAACAATTGTTAACAGACTTGAAGAAAGAAATAGCACCACAATAGTGGAAAATACTTTAACACACCATTCTCACCACAAAAAATAGGTCTATTGGAAAGAAACTGAGCAAAGATGCATTATCGAGACTATACAATTAACCAACTTGACCTTGTGGAGTTATTCAGAGTACTGCACCCACTAAGAGTCAATTTACTTTCTTTTCAAGAGAATATGATATTTTTTCCAGAACTGGTCATGTTGGAACACACACCAAGTGTCAATAAATTAAAAACAAAAGCAAGTTGCAGTAATCACAATCACAGTAATGGAGATCACAATATCATAAATCTAGAAATTAACAAGAAGGCAAAGTTAATTAAACCACCCATAAGGAAACTAAATAACATCCTGCTACAAATTGGTCTTTCTTAGAGTGGGTGAAACCAAGTCTCTCCTTGGAGGCTAGGATTTTGAAGCTCCGCCTCACAGACTTTGAGCACCTGGCCAGGAGAGATCAGTCCTTGGAGAAGAACAACATGCTCGAAAGGGTGGAAGGAGAAGAAGACCCTGGATGAGATGGATTGATACAGTATCTGGGGAAATAGGGGGTTGGTGTGTCAGAATTAGTTCAGGCAAACAGGGCAGGTTTCACAGCTGCTGTATGTAGGATCACTATACATCGCAGGTGAGTCAGCAGAACATAACAATAACAACATACTATATTGGTTTGCTTTGTTTTTGGTGTTTTTTTTTATTTTTATTTAAGACTCTTGCTTAGAGTCAACAAGACCTCGGGGAGGACCTTTGCATTTAAAATTGGTTGTTATTATATTCTGAAGGAACATTCTTCTTAGTGGTACAGTACTCTTTTATCAATATGCTGTACTGAGGTAACTTGGGGTTGCTGTGATTCTGAACTTTGTGCCATCGGGATTTCAAATGCCATAACTCTCACCCATAATGGACAGTGTTTGGTGGAGTTCCCAGTTTAAGACAGGTTTGGAAGTAGGAGTTGTATCAACTTTCTAAACAATATGCCTCTGGAAACTGTGAACTTGGATAAGTGTCAATAGTTATAGAAAGTCTTTAGGCCTTTTGTTCATAGGGTCCCTATGAGTCATGTTTGAATCGAAGGCAATTAACAACAACAAAAATATGATTGAACAATGAATAGGGATGACAAAAGAAAATTTAACGCCTTAGAACTATTAAGTAGGAATTGTGCACTGAATACCCATGGACTGCCAAATGAACAAAATGATATGTGTTAGAGAAAGTGAAACTAGATTGCTAGTTGGAAGCAAGGATGGTGAAACTTCATCTCATCTACTTTGGGTAGGGTGCTCGGAGAGGTTAATCATTGTAGAAGGACATCATACTTGGAAAGGTGAAGGGTCAGTGGAGGATAGGAAGACTCTCAATCAGATGGCTTGGCATAGTGCAGCAATGGGCTCAAGTGTGTCAGAGACTGTGAACTTAGCACTACACAGAACAGGGTTTAGATCTATTGTTCATAAAATCACCATGAGATGCATTGCACTTTAAGACACTTAATAACAACAATATAATACAATTGAGTTATAGAAGAAATAAAAAATAAAAACAAATTTCCTCAAAACAAATGAAAATACAACATACCAAAATCTCTAGGATGCAGCTAATGCAGTACTCAGAGGTCAGTTCACTTCAGAAGGCAAAGAGCAGTAGGAAAAACACATGCATGTGCGTGCGCGCGCGCACACACACACACACACACA
>NW_006399786.1:13238708-13263221 GCF_000299155.1 Elephantulus edwardii | reverse complement strand
GGCCTTCCTCTCCTGTGCTGTCCCTCCACCCTCCCAAGCATGATGTCCCTCTCTAAGGACTTGTTGCTCCTCACAACATGTCCAAAGTATGTTAGATGGAGCCCCAGAATCCTTGCCTCCAAGGAGCCACCCGGTTTAACCCTTTCCAGGACAAATCTGTTTATTTTCCTAGAATTCCAAGGTATTCTCAATACTCTTCTCCAGCACCACAGCTCAAAGGCATCATTCCCCTTGTTAACAAGGATCAGACAAGGCTGCTGACTTTCACCTCAAGTATTTAATACTATTTTGAAAATACTTTTGAATCTGACATAAAAAGAGAAGGAAATAAGAGGCATCCAGATCAGCAAATAGTTGGTAAAACTATTGCTATAATTAGACCATATTTTAATACAGAAAACCTCAAGGACTCAACAACAAAAATTTTAGACTGAGTAAAACAAGTTTAGTAGAGCTACTCTTGTTATGTGCTGTCAAGTCAACTATGACTCAGACAACTACAACTTCACTCTATAACTTCAGTAGAGTTGTAGGATATAAGATAAATAAAAAAAATTGAGTGGGATTCCTCTACTGTTGCAGAGAAAACACATATAAGGAAGCTAAGAATGCAATATCATTTATAATAGTCAACCACAAATTGAGACACTTGCGAATAAACCTAACTTGCGACACAGAACCTCTTAATAAAGAAAACAACAAAACATTACTATGATAAGCAATAAGAGACCTAAATAAAAAGAAAAATATTTCGTATTCATGGATAGGAAGATTCAATACAGTGAAAATGACAATTCTACCAAAAACAATCAACATCTTTAGTGCAATCCCAATGTTGTTAATTGTCGCCAAGTCAAACATAACTCATAGTGATCCTATAAACAAAAGACCTGAATCTGGTTCTATGATTATCTACATTTCTTTAAATTCATAGCGTTTCTAGATGCATATTACTTAGGAAGTGGATGTCACTTCTGCTTCCAAGCCTGTCTTAATCTGGGAGCTTCACCAAACACTATCTACCAACGGTAACCATTATAGCATTTGACAGACCAGTGGCACAGTGTTCAGCATCACAGCAACACCAAGTAACAGCAAATTGACAGACCAATGCTATGCCACTTAGAAGAATGTTAGTCCCAAACACAATTAACACCAACTTGCTTTAAAATACCAAGGTCTTCAACCAGGTCCTGTTGATTCTAAACAGGTGCAGCTTCCCGCCAACAGCTCACAATTAGCTAAATCCAGCAAATCCAATCAGTTCTCACACAATTATTAATGAAATAAAAAGACAAAAAACAAAACAAAACAAAAAAACCCCCAACAACCAAACAGTCCACACTCATCATCACAAAACATCCCACCCACCTTCCAGAATCCAGCTGGTTTACATATCAGCCTCTATACTATAAATACTAACTTCATTTTTCAAAGATATATAAAACGCACTTAGCAAATTTGTTTGGAAAGAAAAGACCCTGAATAAGCAGCATACTTCTGAAAAACAAAAATTAAATGGGAAGCAAAGCACTCCCTGATCTCAAAATCTACCACTTAGTGTAGCCATAGTAAGTAAAACAGCATGTTACTGATACAATGACAGACACCTAGAACAATGGAACAGAATCAAGAACCTAGAAATTAATATCGACCTTGATGGTACATAACAACATCACCACCCACAAATTATCTTCAACAAAGAAACAAAACTTATTAAAAAGGAAAATGAATACCTCTTCAACAAATGGTGCTAGCAAAACTGTACTTCTACCTGCAGAAAGCTGAAGCAGAATCCACATCTCTCACCATATACAAAAATCAATTTAAGGTGGTTCAAGAGACCTAGGGATAAAGATCAAAACCATAAAGATCATATGAGACAAAATTTGATCCAACTCATAGTTGACCATAGAGCAGGTTTTCAGAGACAATAAATCACATGGGAAGAAATTGTCCATCTTTCTCATGCAGAGAAGCTGGTGGATTCAAACCATGTGCCTTTAGGATGGCAGCACAGTTTCTTACCACTACAACACCAGCCTAGCCTATGGTATAAATAGAATGTCAAATAAAGCCAGAAGTGCAAAATCAGAAGAGGATAGCATCCATGAATGAGACCTTCTAAAAATCAAATCCATGTGTATATCAATATTTTTTAATAGCATTGAAAGAAAACTTATTGACTTGGGGAAAACATTTGGCAGTGACATCTCAGACATAGGTTTCATAATAAAATTTAACAGAGCACTACAAGATCTCAAAAAAACCCCCCCAAACCCCAAAACAAACCACAAACAAACAGAAAAACTCTGATAGCAACAAAATGGGTAAAATGTACAGAAATACTTTTCACAGAGGAAGACACTCAAACGACTAATAGACATTTGGAGAAATATTCCAAATCACTGACAAAGAGAAAGATGCACATCAAAGCCACAATGAGATATCATCTCACTCCAGCAGTAGTGGCAAATCTTAACAACACAGCAAGCAATAAATATTGGAGAAGATGTAGACAGATTGGAACACTCATACACTATTGGTGGGATTGCAAAATGGTACAAACACTCTGGAAAGTTTGTTATTTTCTAAAAAAGCTGAATATAGAAATTGCATATGAGCCAGCTATTCCACTGGTAGGATTATATCCCAAGGAAATGAAAACTGACACACAAATGGAGATTTGTACGTCAAGGCTTATAGCAGCATTATTCACAATAGCAAGAAAATGGAAACAGCTTAAATGTCCATCAACAAACAAATAGATTGGGAAATTGTGGCACATTCACACAATGAAATACTATGCAGCACTAAAGAACAACTATTTCTAAAAGTACTCTATACATGGGAGAGACTAGAGTGTATTATGCTGAGTGAGCTGACTCAGTTTCATAAGGACAAACACTGTGTAAGACCATTATTATAAAAATAGAAGGATGACTAGTTAAGAAGTATATAAAAGTCCAAAGGGGGAAATAGAGGGGATGAGGGGGCTGAGAGTCAGAAGGTAAGAAAATCATGAAGTCACAAAGGGAAGAGGTAAAGGAATTAGGAAAGACCCAGTGGGGACCTGAAAAGATGAGGTGCTAATAAATGTAGATCAATTGTGATTAATGTTATAAAATACAATATATGGGAATGATTATATGAAACATAATGAGGCTGAAGTAATGTGTGAACTTCAGTGTATATGAATGAAACACAGTGGTTACAAGTTTTGTATGTAAACCAATATAACAAAAAAGTAAACACCCAAACCGTATGTATGATTAATAATACTCTGGGAGGTACCTGGAAAAATATAATCAGAATTTAATTAGATTTTTAACTAGCAAAGAGATAGTGAGCACTGTATAAACTAAGAGAAATAGAAGAAAAAAAATAAGCCTTAAAATTTTTAAAGTATTCTAAAAGAGTAATTAAAGACTGATGTAAGGTGAATGAAAATGAACACATTTTATAAAAAGAGAGAGTGAGAAATGTCATATAAAATAATTGAACGATGCTACAAAACATTCTCCTTACTGGTGTTTTAAATTAGCACATCTACTAAATAATTAGTAAGGAGGGAGAGTGAAATTTATACCATTAGCTTTGAAAGCTGTGTGCATAAGTCACAGACCTAAAATTAAATAACCTATGTCAACTTTATGCAGTGTTATACTGAGTGTAATTAAACTTGTAAAGAATAATCATACCATGGCCTAAGATAGGACTGAATACAATTTTAAGAAGATAAGGAGCAAAATCTACCCCTATTAAATAATAAAAAGGTATTCAATAACACCTTCCTAGCTGGAATCTGGGGAGCTCTGGTGGCTTACTAGTAAGTCATTTTGCTGCAAATCCAAAGACAATTGTTTCTAATTCTCTAGCTGTTTTGTGGGAGAAAGATGAACAGCCTCCACTTTTGTGATTTATAGCCTTTAAAACTTCCTTGGAGGGTCATTTACAATTTGTTTCCTACTTGAAGACATGTAAGAACACTAAAAAGAGTTTGAACCCTATTGAGTCTATTGTACCCTTGACTTCTTTATCAAATAACTTTTTGATACGAAAAACTTTGCAAGAATGTGTTAATCTGATGAAAGTACACTCTCGGAAAGCTTTCAAACGTTGTTTTTACTTAGCATTTTTTATACTGGAATTATCATGTTGAATAATATAGATGTGGAATGATTAACGAGTAAAAGCTGACTTGGAATTAACCCACTGTCAGTAATTTGCATTTTGTTTGAGGCAACTTTCAATAACTTTTCAGTGATGTGCTTCATAAATATTTTTCTCTCTAAAATTATGTGCTTTGCTTTAAGTTTATGCACAAACTGAATATTGGAGAATCAGTGTAAGTCTTTTCTTCTCTGACCCCTACCAAGAATATCTAATTGAATTTTTTCCTCTTTATTTCATTTCCACAATGTGGTAGATATGTGATTCATTCCTTCTCAGCAAGAGCATCTAATCTTGCCTGTGAGAGACAATGGATCGTTAGCTGATGACTTGTTGAATGCAATATTCACTGGAGAGCAATACAAAATAATAAGGTCAGTGAGTACCAAATAACCAAAATAAGAAAAATGACCAACCACAAAACAAGCAAACAAAACACAATTAAAAGAATATGTGCTTTACAAATGCCTAGCATTATGTAACAGAATGAAGTTAAGCAGGATCAAGCAGCAGAAAGATTTGAAACAACTAACTTGATACTAATTGTAAAGGAAAATCAAAGCTATAAATCCAGGAAACAGTCATTTTTAGACCTGAGAATTCCTAGGAAACATTTAAAAAAAATTCCTTTTTAAAAACAATTATCCTGAAATGTATACTCGTTTTTAAAAGTCAAATAGGAAGCAAAAATGTACATTTGCTGTGTGTTTTTTAAAGGTTTGAGTTGTTGAGAAATAGTCTTTCTATTTGTAAGATTGTAATTTGAAATGAGCAGGTGGAAAAACAGTTCATTTTAAAAACTCTCTCAGAACATGCTGGCACATAATCCAATAAAGGCAGCAGATTGAAGATTTATGCCTCTGTTTTATGTCCAAGCAACTAGAGCTACTCAGGTACATGAACCATCTCAAGTTTTTTTTAAGCACAGAGGGAGTTTACACATGCTGATGTTATTCAATCATGTGAGATTTATTTCTCACTTTAACTCTATTCTTTATTGTGTTCCTTTACAGGGACACCATTAGAAATTGAATTTTATTCATTTGTTATTCTGTGGTGCAGTGGAGTAATTTTGAGATTTTTATCACCACTCTGAGGATATAATTCTACTGCAATCATGATTTTATTTTTCCCCCTTCCTATTTCAACCTCTGCCTCTTTTTTCAGTCTTCAGTCTCAACTGCTCTCTTCACAAATAGATTGCTGTTGATGCATATGGGTATCTGTAACTAGGAACCTACATCGAACCATCTATGCAATCTGGAAATGGAAGAAAAGCTAACATACTTTATCCACATGCATTACTAAGACTTATTCATAGGTCTTACTATATTATGAAAAATAGAAATCTATTTCTAAGATATATTTTATATAAATGTGATTTTGAGGAACGAGCCTAAAGGTACTGTATCAAATTTTATTCATTTTATGGATGAAGAAACAGACCCTGTTATGACTTAAACTGTGTCTCCCAAAATGTTCTGTAATACTAACACACACTCCTGGGGGAGTAACATCATCTGGTTTTATTTGCTTTATTAATGAGGTCATATCAATGTAGTCCTAAACACAGTAACTCTGAGTTGTAAAAAGAGTGTGCTAGAAACAGGCTGGGAATATATTGGAGAAGATGACAGTTGCCATTTGAGTATTACCAATAACCTCTGAATATAGGGACCAAGACTACCTATCAGATCTATCTATCTATCTATCTATCTATCTATCTATCTATCTATCTATCTATCTCTCTATCTCTGATAGGTAGGTAGGTAGTATTGGTGGCAAGAAGCTGTTCTGCAATCCTGAAGGCATGTGGCTTGAGGCCACCAAGTGCTCTCCAAGGGAGAAGGATGGGCAATCTCCTCTTGTGCATTAACTGTCTCTGAAAACCCACTGGATTGTCAGCTATGGGTCGGTTCCAACTGTATAATACACAACAACAACAACTGTGTGTGTGTGTGTGTGTGTGTGTATTAAGAGGGAGGAATGTATAATTATTTTTATTCTGCACATTAAGAGGGACATAGTACATATATATGTAATCTAATTCCTATCTAAGGAAACTAGATAGAGGATAAGAGACTATAATTTTGGTAAAGGTCTCTTAATGGTGCAAATTATTTATATGCTCAATTACAAACTGAAAGATTGGGGATTTGAGCCCACTGATAGACTGCCCAAAGTATAAACAGGTCTGTTCTGGAGAGGGTGAAACCAAGCTGTTGTTCGGAGGCAAGAATTCAAAAATTCCATCTCTATACACTTTGGGTATACTGTCAGGAGGGACCAGTCCTTGGAGAAGTACATCATGCTTAGAAGGGTAGAGTGTCAGTCCATGAGAGAAAGACAAGAGAGGAAGGCCCTGGAAGAGATGGATTGATACTGACTATGTCATTGGGATCATGTGTGTCAGAGACAGTGAGGTTGGCTCAAGGTAGGGAAGGGTTCAGAGCTATTATTCATAGGATCACTATGTATTTTGGCACATAACAACATCTTGTGCCTTGGAAGAAAGGACTGGTGATCTACTTCTCTGAAATCAGCCATTGAAAACCCTATGGAGCCAGTTTTACTTGGACACACATGCCATTGCAATGAATCAGAGTGGATATTGAATAAACTAGTAAATTTTTTGGATAAGCATACTGAAGAAGATATATGGCACATTGAAATCATATTCAATCATAGAGTTTGTGCAACTAAAATGGTTTTCTTAGATCTTGAAAGCTACTAAATCCTAGAAATAAAATTTTAGCTCTGATGACTTTAGGTGACAACTGGCTTTCCTGTTTCTAACTTGCCTCCTTGACGCTTCCACCCAAAGATGTCATGTACAATAGGTAGATGGAGAAGGGGAGAAAGCAAAATGAACACACCACCATCTCCTCCAGACGGGCAACAACCAGCAGTATGCCCCTAAAGAGACAGCACACAAGATATCATCTTAAATCAAATGTGATTTTTTTTTAGAGCAAGAACTAGATGAAAACATTCCATACCTTGAAAATATGCTGTGACTTTGTGCAACTGTGACACCTTGTATCATCTAGTGAGCGAAAAGCATGAAACTTTCAGCCTAAGTCTAGGGAAGAACTTTACCACAGAACAAAACAAGTTATATCTTTACTCCATACTTATTCAATCTGTATGCTGAGCAGATAATTTGAGAAACTGAACTATGTAAAGAAAAATGTCTCACCAAGATTGGAGGAAGATTCTTCAACACCTACATTATGCAGAGTAGATGACACAACCATGCTTGCTGAAAATGAAGAATACCTGAAGTACTTAATGAGGAAGATCAAAGACTACAACTTTTAGTATGAGTTACATCTCAACATCCAGAAAATTAAAATAATCATTACCAATTAGAGAACATCATTAAAGAAGGAGCTAAGATTGAAGTTGGCAATAATTTCATTTTCATTGAATCCATAATCAACACCAATGGAAGCAATAGTCAAGAAATCAAAAGACATGGGAAATCTGCTGTTAAGGACCTATGAAAGGAGTAACAGCAAAATAAGGATAAAGCCAAGTACAACGTCTACTAACTTCACAAAGAGGTACTATCCCCAACAACAAGCACAATAGAAAACTGTTCTCCATAAGGTCAGACCTGGCCCCATATTCTGCTGTACCTAATTCTACTTATCACTGGACTGTGACTAGTTGCAAATAACCTCTCAGACTTACAGAATCAAGTTTTACTCACTGTTGTGGGACTTATTAGGGAAAATAGATTGGTGAAGAAAGAAAATTATATCACACAGTGATTCAGTAAAAAGTAGTCCCAAGCCAGGTTAACAGCTCATACAATCCCTAAATTATTTCAGACAGCTCAGTTAGTCAGTAGCAAGACAGAGTTGTTGCAACTGGAGACCACTCTCCCAGGCTGCTGCCGCATTGGATATAAAAGGCATTTTCAGCAGGAAGTAGCTAAGAGAATACGCCATCCCCTTTTCCTTATGAATCAGGGTGAAGTCTCTCTCAGGGAGGAGTGATAGGGAATGGCAAAGGACACACTGACAAAGGAGATTAATCAGAACTGACTTTGACAAGCACTGTGGCAATTGGACAATTAAAACAGACATTCGGATGGTGGGGGAAGAAGAACAAACTGGGGAGGAGGGTAGAGAGAATGGTGCAGCAATGAAGGAATGAAAACCCAAAATCCCTGTAAATGTTCATGAAAATTAATAAAATTTAATAATTAAAAAAAAGGCATTTTCAAAAGATTTACCACCACAGGACTTCCCCAAAGTGCTAAAGAGCAAGGGGGTCAATTTAAAAATTAAAGAATAAATAAGGAAGACAGAAGAATAATTGATGCCTTTGGGTTGTGTTGGTGAAGAGTAGTGAATATTCCATCGACTACCAAAGAATAAGCAAATTGATAGAAGTACAACCAGGGTGTTCCTTAAAAGCAAGGAGGTGAAACTTTGTCTTACTTTGAGCATAACTTATGGCAGAATGAGAGAGACAATATTCTGGCAAAGAAAGGTAAAGGGTCAATGAAAGAGAAAAATCCTCAATGAGACAAATTTACACAGTGCCTACCAAAATGCACTTTAGTAGGAAGGACAGAGATCAAGAACATGGAGCAGGAGAGGGCAAAGTTCAAATCTGTTGTTTTAGAGTCACTTTGAGTTATAGTGAACGTGATGGCTCCCAACGACAAGAATCAAAGGCGTTTTCCAGAAATTCAAGATATATAATTAATTGTTTTTAACGTAGCAATTTAAGAAATATTTTTCCTTCTCATGACCTCGAGTTTATTTTTAGTCTCAGGAGTTAATGAAAACATCACTTTGTTCTGGTTGATTTTTTTTTAAATGTAGTGTATGTAATTTATGACATTTCATCTTTATTTAGGTGCATATAATATTATTGTCCAAAAAGCTGTGTTTTCACTGTCTTGGACACTAACTAAAGATCTTTCAAGTTTCTTATTTGTACTACAACTTTACTCTCGAAAATTTCCCCTCATCCTAATCGCATTACTAAAACCAATCCTAATTATTCTAAGTCCAGATAGCCAATGACTAAAGGCAGTCCCATCTCCTGGAATGTGTATAATTACTCAAAACACACAACTTATAAGTAATCACTGAAACCTAGTTTATCCCATCTTATTTGTCCTATACAAGTCATCTCCAGTGTTATTCATTTATTTTACCTTGTCGTCAAGTATAACACTTTATTTATGTGACTCTGAATCACATACTTGTGAATTGTCAGTGTACTGAGTATCCTTGCCTCTGGAAACTGTGAGTATAATAAACCTAGTTACTTTTCACAGCTTCCACAATTATTCTTCTCTACATCACATGTGGCTTAAAACTCTGCAAATTTGTTATAGCGCTTCTAACTCCTCTTCATTTGCTGCTGACCTGTCTACATATATAGTGTTCCTCAATAGTAAACTCCAAATACTATTTCCTTCTTTCCTGGACTGCAATTCCCTTTCAGAACTGATCAGTGAGACTGAGATTTTGTAATCCCCACTATATGTAACCTTGGCATGGCCAGACCACTTAAAATACGTCTACATGTAAGAAAGTTAAGTTATGGAGAATATGTGTTGGATTCTTTTTCATAGAATCTAACAATGACAAACACCTATGGGATGCTGTTGAGTTTTGTTTGATTTTGTAGTTTCTTGGGTATTTTGGGTTTTTTAAGATTTATTGTTGTTTGAACGAAATTTGTCAGATCACTTTAGTTTCTCCCTGAATAATTTATGTACAGGAGGGAGTTGCACTGCTAACTCACGGGTGAGGCTTCTTTGGAAGCTCAAATTCACAGAAGATCTGTGGGAGAAAGATGAATGGTCTCTTAAAATACAGTTTACAGCATCTAAAAAAATCTGCTGGAGCATCAGCTAGGAGTTTGGTTCCATTTAGAGAACAATAATTATACATGACTTGTTGTTGTGTACAGCTGAATTGGAATGGACTCATCTCTAACCTCCAGTGGGTTTTCAGAGACTATAAATGACAAGGGAGGGGATTTTCCATTTTTCTTTCCCATAGCAGCTGGTGGATTCCAAGCATGTGTCTTAGGGTTGGCAGGGAACATAATTTTTTACCACTAACACACAATTGCTATCGTTAGATGCTTTCAAGTCAATTATGACTCATAGTGACACTATGTGTAATGTACCTGAACCCTGCCCTCTCCTCTCATCATCTGCCATTCTCATCATCTCTGGTTTTTGTGAGCTCATGGTGGCAGTCACTGTATCAATCGACCTTACTGAAGCTCTTCCTCTCTTTCGTTGACCCTCAGCCTTAGCATTCATGATGCTTGTTTTCAAGGGCTGACTCCTTCCAATGACATGTCAAATGTACAGTAAATGAAGGAAGCTTCACTATCCTTGTTTCCAAGAAACACTTCAGCCGCCTTCTCCAGAGATAATGATTTATTCTTTTCGTACATGGGATATTCAGAACTCTTCCTCAGCACCACAACTGAAAGGGATTTATTCTCGTGTGCTCTTTAGTCAGTGTCCAACTTTCAGATGCATAGCAAGCAATTAAAAAAATCATGACTTGAATCCAGTGAACCTTAGTTCTTAAACTGACATCACTGTCCCTTAAAACTTTGGACAGGTCTTTGACAGCAGATACTCCCAGCACAACACATCTTTTCATTTCTTAATTGTTAGTACCAAGGGTGTTATTTGTGGATCCAAGCAAGATTAAAGCATTAACAATTTTATTTTTTTCTTAATTGTAACTTTTTCTACTAGGTTTTTCATAAGCCATCAGAGCTTATTATATAGAGATAAATATTGTAATTGATATAAAATAGTGAATTGTTGTTGTTGTTGTTAAGTGCCGTCGAATCGCAGGCAACTTATAGCGACCCTATGAAGGAGAGTCCTTGACACTTGGGTGCCTTTCATGCCCTCTCCAAGTTCAGAGGGTTTCTGGAGGCAAGCCATTATAGAAGTGGACGCCACTCCTCCTTCCACAAAATAGTGAAAACACATACATAAAAAACAAACAAACAAACAAACAAACAAACCACACATATTTATTTCAACCCCACCAATGTAACATATTTATTTGTTCGCAGTTCCTTCCCTGGATTATCCATTTCTATGCCATTTTCTACTTTTTTCTGTTTCCTAGACTTTGTCTTTTGCAATTATTGTCATTTTTTCTCATATTGTTGATCGTCCTGAGAAATTTCCTTTCTTGTGAGTGTGATTATTTTATTTACAGGCTTGTATACAGATTGGCCCAAAATGAGTAACTGGGAATGTGTTCTCCTTTGGACCCAAAGTTGTTTAAAGGTCATAGTCTCAGAAGTTACACCAAATTCAATTGGATCAGTAATCTGGTCTTTTTTATAATTTTGGATTTTGTTCTACATATTTATCTAGTAACTTTCTTAGTGATTTTGATGAAATCAATTGATCTATAAAGACAGCTCGTTACCTTGTGACTCCTCTGGTGCCAGGGTAGAAAAGGCAGTGGTAGCTCTGTAGTACATTAATTCTTTGGGTGAATTGTGTCCTCAGGTCTTTGTTGTTCACTTTTCTTTGTTCTTACCAGAAGAGAATATAGTTGCATTTCAGAAAGCATCTTACAATGCATTTAGCAGGATGTATTTATTTGTCTAAAACTATTTGTGGTAAATAAATCTAAGATATATGAAGCAAGCTATAGATCAAATTGTTTCCTCCATATAGTAACCTGGAAGTCCCACCTGACTCCTTGGGATGGTGTAGCTCATAGAGAGTTGGCTGCTGACCCAAAGTTGACTCCTCTCTTGTGATTTTAATGAAGCGGTAGATTCAAAGGAGAAATAGGCACAGGGCTTTCTTTTTTCTTTTTGGTGGGTGAGAAGAAATTATTCCTATCTTTAAATAAAAAGTTTTTTTATCTTACAGTATTCACAGGAATGAAATTCAACATATTTTATTATTATTGGGCAAAACTGAAACATCTTTGAAAGAGAAGGTAAACTTGTCACATGTTCCCTGTGTTATTTATAATACAGAATGATTTAAATAAATCATATTCTGCCTCACACTTAAGGGAAAAATTATATGTCACCAAGATCTCTAGTGGTCTGATTTGTAGGGACCTGTACTATTAATCTAAAGGCCACATCTCTGAAGGTTCAAACAACCAGCAGTTCCTTGGAATAAAGATGGACAAACATCTTTCATGTGATATTCAACCTCAGAAATCCACCTGAGTGTCAGGGACAAATTGAATCCAATTCAATGACAATAGAAAAATGTGGTTCATTAAGAGTTCAAATTCAGTTCCTTGATGATATATTTAAGAAAACATTTTAAATCATAATAAAAAACAACCCACACAAAACAAAAGAGACATTTGAGCAATCTTCTCATGTGCAATTGATAGCCTCAAAAATCCAATTTGAGTCATGGTCAATTATGACTCAATGAAAATAAGTTTCAATTTGGAGATAGATTTGTTGTATTGATGACAACATAACAGATTACTGTGTGTTTTAAACAGAATCTGTATGTTCTAAATGTCATATCGATATGACGTTTTATCAAAATAGCAGAATTAGCATAGACAATAAAAGTAGATGGATACAACATAAGGACTCATATACAAGCAAAGGAACACTAAGACTTCCAGCAGACGCCAAAAGCTGGCTGGACATCAACTTTTCTGAGGTACTGATTGGATTTTTTTGGTGTTATAGTACTTACACAGTGAGCTGTGGGAGAGAAAGAAAAAACAATTATGTTTTATAAATTATTAACTTACAGTACTGTTTTCTTTTTTTCAGTAGCTCTAGAAAATTAAGACATTATCTTACTGTATCAACTTATCTCATGACAGCGTCTAAGTAATTTCATAGGCTTTTTTGTGATAAGATCTTTGTTGCACAGTAACTAGGATAGGTTATTCCTTGGAGAGGGAATTCATACTGGAAAGGTATAGGGTCATCTAAAGAAACGAAGACCCTCAGTGAAATAGCTTGACATAGTGACTATAACAATAGGCTCACATGTGTCAGAGAGTATGAAAATGATTCATTCAGGATAAGACAGGGTTCAGGTCTGCTGTTCACCATCATACATGATTTGACATCACCTAACAACATAAACAAAGCTCTGGTGGTAGGGAGTTGCACTTCCAAACTAAAGACACTTTGCTTTATAGAAGAAAGAACAGCAGTCTCCTTGTGTTTGATTTATGATTTCTTGTTTACCTGTGCTGCTGCTATGTACCTTTAGGTAAGAACCGTCTCATATCTGACCCTCTATGAGGTTTTCAGAGGCCATAAAAAAGACTTGCAGCCGACACCAAAAGCTGGCTGGAATTTCAACAAGTGTGAGGATCCTCCGACCCACCCCCCCCGCCCCGCAATGTATGAGCTCTCAGTGGGAATAGAATATGCATAAAGTTTTCAGCATATCATTCTCATAATATTTGTTCCATGTAGCAATAATATCATTATTTCAAAGAAGAAGTTTTATTTTTATATTATTATCTAATGTTATGTCTTAGAATGGTATGAATAGTTAAACATTATACTACTAAATAAAACTTTAGACGTTTTCTCAAAAAAAAACCTCTGAAAGACAGCTTTGATTTTCATTCATTCATTGTTGTAAATTTTCCTCTCTCCTCCCTACCCCCAGTTCACTTTCTTTCTTTTTAAAAATATTGGTTCGTTGTTACACAATTTCCTTCCCCTCCCACTCCCCTCCCACTCCCCCAGTCCTCTGCAATATACCTTTTATTCTGGACTGTTGTGATGCATGTAATGCCTAATCATATATTAATTTTAAATAGTTATCTCTCTCAGCTGTTCCAAAACAGTATTCATTCTATCAACTCTTTTCCTATTCTCCTCCTGAATCCCCCCACCTCCATGTAGGTTCCGCTTTATAACAGTGGTGCTACACAGTATTTGTTTGAGACTTAGATATCTCATTCAGCATAATGTCCTCTCAGGCCACTCATGTTGTGTAATGTTTTATGAGTTCATTATTTTTAATTGCTACGTAGTATTCCATTGTGTGAATACAGTTTTTCCACCCATTCATTTGATGATTTGAAGTCACCACGCCCATATACTTCATAAAAGGTCATCCTCTCCTTCATTAGCCCTCCACCTTTCCAAGCATGATGTCCTTTTACATGGAATAGCAACACATTCAAAGTATGAGAGATGAAACTTCACTATCCTTGCCTCCAAGGAGCACTCCTGTTGCACTTTTTTCAAGACAAAAGTAGTTGCTCTTTTGGCAGTTCAAGGGATATTCAGCAATGTTCCCCAACACCACTACTAAAAGGCACCATTCTTTTCTCATCAGTATTCGTTGCCCAGCTCTCAGATGCATAGCGAGTAATTGAAAAAAAGAATCATGGCTTGGGTCAGAGGCACTTTAGTTTTCAAACTGCTATCATATAAAGGCTTAAATGACTAAACTACTAATTGAAAAGTTGGAGTTGTGAGTCTAGTCAGAAGTATGTAGTGGAAAGACTGAGGATGCTATTCCAGAAGGAAATAGTAATTAAAAATTATAGGGAGCACAGTTTTCCGACATATGTGAGTTAACCATGAGTTGGAATCAATTTTTCTGTAACTGATTTACTTATGAAAAATATCCCACATAATTGAAGAAAGATTTCTGCATCATTGCCTAATCTATTGTTGTAGGTATCGAGTTTCTCAGTCTCTTTCAACTTTCCTTTTACCTTCATCTTTTCTCTTCATTTTTAATTTTAGCACTATTCTATAGTGTGTTGTTGTAGTTGATTGTCATCAGGTCAGAAGTTATAGCTGACCAGTGAATTTTCAGAAGCAGTAAATTACACAGGAGAAGATTGCCTGTCCTTCTCCTGCAGAACTGCTGATAGATTTGAACCATAGGCTGTTGGGATTTCAGCACAGCTGCTTACCACTAGAGCTCCTTTCTATAGTTTAGTCCACAGGAAATTGTGGTACTGACACAAAGACTGTCTTACTGATAGTTAAGATCTATCATTCACTGTACAGGAGATAGATTATCTATTTACGCCGATGCCTTTTGCTGCCTCTGAAACCCACTGGGTGATCACTATAATTTGGTTCCAATTGGTTGGTAAATAATTTTTTGGTTTTGTGCTTATTTTTTTTAATTTTTATTTTGATGACGTTCTGGATTTCTCCCTGTGGTGAAAATATAGTATACATCATTCAATAGTTTGTAGTTTAAAAGAAAAAAAAATCTGCTTTTATTTGAAAATTACAGCAATGGTATTAAGGATGAATATTCACTGGTGAAGGCTACTTGTAAGGCATAGTCTCACTCCTTGAGTCAGGGATCAGATTAATTTATTCTACTGTTTGAGATTAAGGGGGGAAAAAGCCAAAAGGGAAAACAAAACAACAGCAAAACCCATTTCAAGTACTTTAAATGCAACAATAATTATCAATGTAAACTAATACTTGGTAATTTGGATGAATAAAGATTATACTAAAGTAAAGAAGATATACCTAAACATACATCTTGTAACAGTTATAATAATAAAGATGTAATTAAAAAGGAAATAAAAGAATGAAAATCTTCAGTGCAATGATTTTGCTATCTAAGGATAATGAATAAAAAATGCATTGTTTCTTTTCAATAGAGAAAATCACTACATAATTATCACTTATTAAGTTTGGAGAGTGCATTTGATGTTAAGCAGGTGATAGATTTCCAAATGGCTTGCACTGGTGTTAAAAGGTGAAATGTCCATTATTTCTATTCAGTTTTTGAGATTCTTTTACTTCAAGCAATTCTTCTTGGAGCAAAAGATGGTCCATGCTCCCAAAAAGCTTAAAGTCAGTAAGTCTGCAATTGTCAATTGGCTCAGTTGTGATGACTTCTTTTATTTATGGGTGCCAAGAGCTTATTCTTCTACTTGACTTCATCTATTTCTAATTTCCTGCTGATGCCCTGCATACTCTTGGTACCTACTGTGCTCAAATTTCTATGTTGTATATATCTTCTTAGTTCCTGTGTCAATGGTGATCCCATTGCTTTCCTGACCCCAATTCTCCATACTTCCTCTGCTTTCGCAACACCATAAGTGGTTCTCCTTACTCCATGAAAAATTTTGTGAGACAATATTTTTTAAAACCTCAAATCTGATTGGACATTTCTTATTTTTACAGAAATGAGAACAAATAAAAAATGTTAATAATGTCCTTAAATTATTACAATAGCCTTAAATTTCCTTTTTCACATATAATTTAATGAATAATTCTATAATTTTCTTTTAATTTTTTTCTATTACAAAAATAATTTATCAAAAAATGAGCTAAAATACTTTAAAGAATTGTTAATATTGGCAAATTGGTCTCTCAAGATAAAGGCTACTTTTTTTTATTGTCATAAATTGTGCATAGGATTTTTTTTCCTTTGGTTTCAGGTTGTTATTCTTTATTTTAATATTTGAATCATCCAGAGAGTTATCCTAGCTCCATTAGTGATGTGGTATGCTATGTGGTGAGCTGCTAGCCAAATGTTGGTAGTCCAGAGATACCAAACACTCAGCAAGAAAAATGTGACGCAGTCTGCTCCTGTTCAGATTAGTAGCTTCAGAAAATTAGTGTAAAATTGCACTGAGCATGAATCGACTAGGTTACTGGGAATTTGATTCACTTTTTAATTTTAAAGACAGTAAATTGCCCAAGTTTTACTTTTGCACTACTTTAGCTTAATAATTAATCAAAATTATTTGTTCCACTTAAAGTTCCCTCTGTTGAGTAAATACTTTTAGAGGCTGAACTAGATGAAAAAGAATGTAGCATTGTGATTGGAGGAAGATTTATCAACGATCTACTTATGCAGATGACACAATCTTGCTAAAAGTGAAACAAACGGACTTGCAACATTTACTACAAAAGATGAAAGACTGCAGTCCTCAATAAAAATTACATCTCAATATAAATAAAACAAAAATCCTCAACACTGAACATTAATAAGTAACATCATGATTGATGGAGAAAAGATTGAAATTTAACTTTATAATTTTTATATTGGTTTGCTCACAAAGTCTGTATACATTGTGTTTCACATTATTCTACATTCATATTGTGTTTCATACAATCATTTCCATGTTCATTACCCAATTTTTTCATGTCTTCCCTGGTTCCTCCCCACTTTCTACACCCCGTCCCTCCACCCACCAAACTGTGCAACCCTGTGGTTTTGCCTCTACTGATCCTCACCCTTCTGTTTCCACCCCTTCTGCCCTTGGTTCTCCATACACATTTCACAAATTATTCTTCTATTTTTAAACTAATGGTTGTATGCAGTATTTGTCCTTATGAGACTTAGTTAGCTCAGCATAATGCTCTCCAGTCTCTCCCAAGTTACATAGAATTTTTCAACATTGTTGCTCCTCAGTGCTGCATGATATCCAGTTGAGTGAATATACCACAATTTCTTAATCCATTCCAATGGACATTTAGGACTGTTTACATGATCTTCCCACGGAGAATAATAACAGTGCTATGAACATTGTTGAACAAAACTCTGTTTGTGTCTCAGTTCTAATTCCTTGGGGTATATTCCTCATAATGGAAAAGCTGTGTCACATAGAGTTTCTGTGATTAACTTTTAGAGCTGAAAAGATTGTATAATGATAGGCAAGATTCATTCCTGATTGGTTTTATAAAACATAATGCATGGGAATGATTTTGTGAAACAGAGTAGGAATTAATAATAATGTGGAATGCAATGTATATGAACTTCATAAGCAACCCAATATAAAATGAAAAAAAAATACGGATCAGCAAGGATATCAGTTTAGAGACTGAAGTATGCTGGATACAATTAATAACGATGGAATTTTCAATTATATACTTTGTGTCTTAAAAAAGAGACAATGAACAAAGATGGCATAAGAAGATTTGAAGCCTTTGAATATTGATTTGAGAACTGTTGCACAGACTGCTGAAAGAACAAGCAAGTCTATCCCGGAGGAAGCACAACAATGATGTACCTTAGAGGCATGGATGGTGGAACATGGTGTCACATAATTTGTACATGTTATCGGGAAAAGACAGCATGGTAGAAAAGGTGGAACATCAGAGAAAGTGAGGTAGACTCTCAACAGGAAGGATTGACCTAGGACTATAACAATGGGCTCTCAAAAGATTAGAGATAATGAGAGTGGCACAAGTTAGGGTATGGTTCATAGGGACACTGAATTTTGGTCAAGTCAATCACACTGAAGAACGAACCACAGAGATCAAACAGAATAAAAACCCATAGTTGCACAATTTATAATATTTCCAAATGCATACAAGTTATGTGTATGCAAATATATCAGTAAGTAACGAAAAAGTCCCTATGGAATATAATAGAAATTACTTTAAATCCAGCTTATTATTACGTGTGATTGATTTTATTAAGAATCATCATGACCTTGAATAACAGACCTAAACTTTACTCTCCAACATGCTGGAGCCTATTACAGTCAGAGTTCAAGCCATCTTCTTGAGGGTTTTTCTCTTTTCTCTTACTCTTTGCCTGTCCCAGCATGACTTCTTTATCAAAGGCTGGTGTCTCTTGACCACATATCCTAGTATGTGAGAGGAAGTTTCACTTTCTTAACCTCTAAAGAACATCTGATTGCACTTCCTCCAAGACATGCTTATTTGTTCTTTTAGTAATCTCTAGGATAGTCAGTATTTTTCTCCAACACCACAATTTTAAGACATTGCTTATTCTTCTGTCATCTTTATTTATTATCCAACTTTCAGGTGCATAGGAATTAATTGAAAGTATCGTAGCTTGGATCAAGTGTATTTTAGTCTTTAAAGTGACATTCATGTTCTTTAAAAATTTTGACAGACCATTGACAACAGATTTTCCCAATACAACAATTCTTTTGATTTTTTTTTTCACAAAGGTTTTGGATTTCCATTCATTCATTGCCGCAATTTTCTCCCTGCCCACCCCTCCCCACCAGCTCGCTTCCCCCTCCGAAGAGAGAGAAAAAAATTCCTTCATTAGTATACAATTTCCATGTCCCTTCCCCCCCACCCCCCACCCCGAGTACACTTCTCTATGCAACCTTAATTCTGGATTCCTGTGCTAAACATAATAATCATATATCACTTCTAATCTGTTCTTTCCCTCATCTGTTTCAATACAATATATATAATTTATTCAGTTTTTTCTGTCATACCCCCACCCTGATGTCAGACCCATTCTACAGCAGTGGCAACATGCAGTATTTGTCCCTTTGTGACTGAGATATTTCACTCAGCATAATGTCCTTCAGGGTCATCCACTTTGAATAATATTGCATGAGTTCCTTGTTTTTCAATGCTGCATAGTATTCCATTGTGTGAGTGTATCATCAGATCAGATCTGACTGGTACAGGAGGAGATTGTCCCTCCTTCCCCGGCAAAGCATCTGGTGGGTTCAAACCGTGAGCAAATGTAATATTTTATCTTTCTGTCATGATGCTGATTAATGGTCTGGGGTTGAGGATTTTTGTTTTCTTGATATTGAGATATAGTCCATATCAAAGTCTTTGATCTTACTTTAAATTTAAGTCTAAGCTCAACTAATGACAAATAATAGACAAAAAAAAAATAACGAATGCTGCTGCTCCTTTTTTTTTTTTTTTTGGATGAAACAGAGAGTGTAAAAACAGGGGGCCCGCAGTTCTGACTGAAGGACTCCCATTCCAGCTTCCTTGTATCTTTATTTAAAATTATCAGGAAGTAAATGACAAAGATAATTTAATGCAAATGAAGCCACACTCTTTCTACTGAAAACCTTCTGCTTGACTCTTGAGGGAGGGGTCAGCAAATACAATGCAAGAATCTGATAAACCCTTAAGGATTGCCTTGGTGCCTCAGGGTGAATTCTATTCTGAAATAGCATTCAGCTTATTATTTAGTAATGGCTTCCCAAATTTTCCCCCTTTTGTTTTTATAATTAGGTTATCATTTTGATGCATATGGCTTCTTCTTTTCTTTGACTCATTTTTATTTTTTTATTTATCCTTTATATTCAAACAAATAAAACAATGAAACATATGCTCAAAAAAACACTTCAAGAAATCTTTATATGGTCACAAGTATTTAGGTTGAATATTCCTTGAGAGTCTGTTTTTACTGTCCTATTGCCACAGTCCTTGTCAAAACCGGTTCTAATTAATCTCCTTTGCCAGCATGCCTTTTGCCATTCCCTGTCACACCCCCCCCCCACGAAGAGATTTCACTCTGATTCATAAGGAGAAGGGGCACCACATTCTTTTAGCTACTTCCTGCTGGAGAAGGGCATTGGAGGTCTCAGGGTGAAGATCTTCTCTCACTACTCTAAAGGGCCCCTTTGGCAATAGGAAACACATAGACTATTGTGGTGATTGATTTTGGAGTTTAAATGTACTGTTATCAATTTTGCTCAAGGGTACAGGTTCATATCCTTAGAGATGCATCATTTTAACATGAACTGTTGCACCTCTGAGCGAATTCCCTTTCGGTTCGTAGTGTCTGCAGGAAAAAAGGGATAGAGAAAGAGAGACCACCACCTTGTCTCTGTTTGGGCTCCAGAATGTTGCAGACAGAGGATAAAGTATTTTTATAATTTTAATAATGAGACAGACTGCCAGGAATGAGATAAAACAGAGTGCATAAAGACAGGGGGTCAGCAGTTCTGACTGAAAGACTCTAACTAATGCTTCTTAATGGTAAGAATAATTTACTTAGTTCTTTTCCAGGCTGTCTAAATTGTTCAATTCATAAATTGGGCAAAATGAAAGGCAAGATGTCTAATTATTGTGGGTATTTATGTAATTTACACTCTTTGGAGTGTGATGTGATCAGGTTAATAAATCTGTGTTTTCCCCCAGTTATCCTGATAGTTTCTTTAGTAGTTAAAGTTTTTTTCATCACAATTGCATTTTAATAATCTTTTAGTTGATTATATTATCTATGTTGACAGTAATATATAGAAAATCCTTCTGAAGTTTTCTTCTTACCAATTTAGCCTTGGTGTCCTATAGAGAAGATAGTCAATAGTAAGAAACCAAGAGGACTTGCCAACTACATTGTGACTTAAAAGTTCCTAATTGATGCTTTCCCTTGTAATCTTTAAAAGCTAGTTCACTATTTCTTCTGTCATTATACCACTACTATCTTAACAATTCGAACTCATAGTGATTCTCTCTGCTGATATTTCTGCCAGGGAGTGGATGGTGGATTCAAACTATCAGTCTTTAGGTTACGTTAAAAATAAATAAGTAAATAAATTCAAGGAAAACATTATTATTTCACTGAATTGTTGTTCTTTAACTTCTCAGTTCTTTTTCAGTTTAACTATGTGGCAGGATGATTAGCACAAATTCAATTTTCACTTCTGGGAACATCCATCACAGCTCATTATGTGTACTGAATGGAAGATGTGAGTCTGTGTAATTTTGATGCTGAGTTTCAATCCATGTTGAAGACTCAAGTCCTTGACCTTCTGCAGAAAATGCTTCAAATCCTCCTCAGTTTTGGACAATAATGTTGTGTGATCTATGCAAGTTGTTGTTAAGTCTTCCTACAATCTTGATGCCACATTCTCCCTCATAAAGTCTAGCGTCCCAAATGATCTTCTCTGCAAAATTGATTAAGAATGACATTTCAGGATCATAAAAGAGGATGTATTTTTACAGTGGAATTTAAAATTACTTCCACTTATTAAGATCATTCAATAATTTGATAATATTTATTGGAAAGTCAATAAGGAACATGAAATCACTAAATGGGTTTTTACATAGATTTTTCGGTATGTAATAAAGTTAATTTCTCAGACAGGACAAGAAATTCAGTATCCACGAATTTTTATAGTTATTAAAACTGTAAATTGGTCCAGAACTGACATTGTGGCATTTCTCCTAATTCAGTTTTGAAGGAAAAACTAATGCAGAATATCTGAATATAAGATAGCATAACCTTATAATTAAAAAAAAATCTAAATAAAGATAGAAAATTCAGTAGACCTTAGCAGAGCTTATAAAACAAGAGAAAAAGAGGGAGTTGAGGACGAGAGAAAGAGATAGGGAGATAAGAGATAAATTTGCAAAGTCTTTAATCATATTTTACAACAATGACAGTGATAATGGAGGAAGAAGATGTTAAAAAAAAAACAAGTAAATATAATGACATATCGTTGTTGTTGTTGTTGTTTTATACTGACAGAACCGACCCATAACTGACCTTCCCACAGATTCAGAGGCAGTTAATCACACAGAAGATTCCCTATCTATCTCTTACTGAGGCTGGTGGGTTTGAACCATGCACTTTTGAGATTGTAGAAGTTTCTTACAACTAAGCTACCATATATTGCTGTTATTGTTACTGTTTTGTACCATTGAGTCAGAGCCGACCCATAATTTACCCTCCATAATAAATAATAATAGTAATAATAAATTAACAGCAAATATTTTCATATGCCTTCTGCTTGTTTCATATACTCTGAATGGTCTTACCCAGATGTCTTCAAGTGGTTAATGCAACACTTTCCATATTGTGTCAAAGCTCATGGATCCTTATGTGGACATCTACTCAGGAAAAATATAAAACATATGTTAACATTATGTTTTATTCATGCAGAATGAAAAATTATTTTTCAGAAAACTATTTCAAATTTTTTCTCAAGAAATTGCAAAATAATGAAATTATGAAACCCACATTAATCCATATTGGTGCTGTCTCTATTGTTGTGTTGTTTCATCCAGGCAAATATGACTCAAAAGGACTCTATTACAGGAGAGTTCTTAATATTAATATTTATACTAATGATGGACATGAATACTGTCCTCAATGGGAGTAGGTGTGTTGGAATCAGCGAGACTGGCTCAGTATAGAGTAGACTTCAGAGCTGTTGTACATATAGTTACTATGAATCACAGGTGACTCAGAAGCACATAACAACACAGCTATTGAACATTCACCCTTTCAATTTTCCTTAAATAGACAAAGCAATTGTGTTAATCACCTCATCAGGCAGGTAAAAAGCAGAGTGAGTCATTAATTAAACTGAAAGAATTATAAAACAAACAAAAACTAGCAATCTTCTTAATCATTGTACCCCAGGGATCCTACACTCTGTTAGATTGTATTATTTTTCACAAATATTAAATGTTTCTCTACCTAAAGAAGTATTTTCCTGCCTCTCACTGATGAAATCAATCATGATCATAGACTCATTTGGCCTAAGGTGTCTGAGCAGGAGTGATGTGTATCCTCTTTAGATGAAAGTTTGATTAACAACCATGTGCTTTTCTAGGCTCTTTTATCCCGCCCCCCTCAACAAAATTGGCAATACTCCAGAGAAATATTTTTTCTCTTCTGTACAAAAATGAAGCTAATGCAGAGTAGATTTTTAGTAAATCTAAGGTAAAAATCATCACTGATGTGTCAAATGTGATAATGGTTACCTATAGTGGACAGTGTTTGGTGGAGCTCCCTGATTTAACAGGCTTGGAAGTAGGAGTAGCACCCACTTCTCAAATAGCTTGTCATTGGAAACCCTATGAATTTGGAGAAATGATGAAAGTTACCACAAGTGTCCAAGTCTTTCATTCATAGGGTCACTTTGAGTCATCTACGTACAACTCGACAGCACATAACAACAACAACATTGAGACCTCAGTTGGCCTAGTGGAGAGAAAGTGATGCTACCAAGCCAAAGGTGAGTGATTTTAATCTGTGGACCTCAGGCCTGGTTTTAATTGTTTTTGATCAAACATACTTCTAAGAGGTATAGCACTGGTCTGTCCATTTGTTGTACAGAGGTAACTTGTGGTTGCTGTGATGCTAAACACTGTGACACTGATGTGTCAAATGTGATAATGGTTACCTATGGTGGACAGTGTTTGTTTGAGCTTCCTGATTAAAATAAGCTTGGAAGCAGGAGTGGCATCCACTTCTGAAATAGCTTGCCTCTGGAAACTCTATGAAGTTGGAGAAATGACGAAAGTTAAACAAGTGTTCAGGTCCTTCATTCATAGGGTTGCTATGAGTCGTCTACCACTCAAAGGCTTGAAGGAACTTAACAATAATAATAATAACAACAAGGTTGAAATAAATGTCAGACAATTCTTTTGGGTACAGTGTCTCTGTATTTTTTTCTTCTTTTAATACTTGTTGTTGTGGTTGTTGTTGTTCTTGTTGTTCTTGTTATGTGCCGTCGAGTCTTTTGCAACTCATAGCAACCCTATGTACAACAGCCCTAAATCCTGCTCTATCCTGTGCCAATCTCATTGCCTTTGACACACCTATCCCGATTCCCCCAGTCACTGAATCAATCCACCTCATAGAGGGTCTTCCCCTCCTGCGCTGTCCCT
>NW_006399786.1:13234896-13235515 GCF_000299155.1 Elephantulus edwardii | reverse complement strand
TTTTTTTTTTAATATCTTCTTTGATGAAGTGTCTATTCATCTCCTGTGCCCATTTTGCAATTGAGTTGTTTACCTTTATCTTGTTGTTTATCTTCTTGATCTGTCCTTTGAAGTATTCTGTTCATCCCACTTACTTCAGTATTTCTTCCATTTATTTTGATCTCTAGTAAATATTCTGAAGTCTCTTCTAGAATCTATTTTGATTACTTACTAAATGATCCTGAAGCAATGATAACAAATTGTTCAGGCAAATTGATCAATCAGAGTGGAAGATATTGGATGGAGGCAGTCAATAATTGTTACAATATCAATTGAGGTGTTTCAACAAATTGATGTAGTCCTGGATATGATCACTAGCTTGTTCTATGGATTTTGGAACATAACTAATTTGCCAATTAACTGGAAGAAATCCATATTTGCTTTCATTAAAAAAAAAGATGATGTAAAAAAGATTATCAAAATTATCAAGCAATGCCATTAATACTATATGCAAATAAAATATTTCTGAAAATTATTTTTTTAAAAAACCAGCTAACCAGTACATTGATAGAGAATTATTTGCCTAAAATTCAAGCTGGATTCATAAGAGGCCATGACATGAAGGATATAATTTTTTTTT
>NW_006399786.1:13227372-13234161 GCF_000299155.1 Elephantulus edwardii | reverse complement strand
CAGTAGGATTGGTGTTTGTACTAATAGAAATAGGTGTTCAAGTGTGGAGGACATGTTTGAAACCTTGGGAATTGGTTTTCTATTAAGAATCGCTTTGATCAAAACAGTTCCTTCTTACAGTATTAATAGAAGTCAAATGCAGCTGTCCCCATGCTGCCATAACTGCTTTTTACAAGTGCACTTGGTAATGGCTGTCAAGAAATCAAAAGACTTATTTCATTGGGAAAATGTGCTGTCATGGACCTCTCCAAAGGGTTTAAGAACTACAATATAAAGATTAAGATGTATCCATTTGAAGCCCTGATATTTTTTTATTGGTCCCTATCTAAAAGTTGGAAAATGAAGGAGGATGACAGAAGAAATATTGATGTCATTTGATTGTGACATGGGCATGAACACACAAAGCTGTCTTGCAGGAAGTGTTGGAAGTTCTATCTTAGAAGCAAGGGTGGGGGGGGAGGAAACTCCTCATATATTTTGGGTATGTTGACAAGAGGGGAAGTCCTTGGAAATTACATCATCCTGGGAAAAGTAGAGGATCAGTTTAAGAGAATTATTCTCGATGAAATGAATTGGTTCAACATGGTGGAGATCATAAGGATAGCTCAGAATAGGATAAGGTTCAGATTTCCTGTTCATTGTGTCTCTGTGAATCTTAGTTGACTGTATGGCATCTAACTACAACAACAAGGTGACATTTTGTCTTGGGAAAGAATTAAGCCTTTTATTGTGTCACAAAAAAATATTAACAAAAAAACCTACCAAAATAAAATAAACATATGAAATCTTGTAAGGTATTAGAGCTGTTAATGTTGTGAAAATTCTCACCTTCTGTATAGGACAACTTATCTTGATTCCAGGACCTGATACACAGCCATCACTCATCTGTTAGTGTAGGCTTCTGGTTTTCTCCAGTTCTAAGCGGGCTTCAGCAGCACCAGCCAGAAGGAGGAGAAGAGGTGTGTAAAAATAAGATTAATAAATAAATAATCAGACTGAATAATGTTTTTGGAATAGTTTCTCAAAAGTACTGAAAGAAAATGACTGACAGTGTAGAATCGTGCACCCTGAGAATCAATCTTCGAAAATAAGGCAAAGACTTTTTAAAGCTTAGTAGGATAAAAATAATTTAGCATGCCAAAATTAACCACAGGAAAGATGATACATTATTTTCAAATACAAATGGATTGTCAGTAGAAACAAACTATATGAAAGTAAACTAGTCTTTTATATTCAGAGGATATTTTGTTACGGATTTAAAAACTCAGAGATTCTACCAAAAAAAGCTACCTAAGTTAACGGAATCAGCAGCAGGGTACAAGATTGACATTGAAAAATAATTTAGATTTCCCTACATTAACAATGAGAACTTGAAAAGGGAAAGAAAGAAAACAAAGCCATTTATAGTAGTCTCCCAAATGATAAAAAAACACAGGACTAATTCTAACTATAGACATTAAACACTTACGTAGGCATACCTAGGCTATATTGCAGATTCTGTTTCAGAACACTACAATAAAGAAAATGTAACCAATGGATCTCACAAACTTTTGGTTTCTCAATGAATTTAAACACAAGAAACCCTGTTACATAGTGCATTATGCGTTGAACTGATAACTGAAGGGTTCGCTGTTTGAATCCACCAGGATTCTGGGGGGGAAAATCTCCTCCCATAAAGAGTTGTTGTTGTTGTTATGCGCTGTTGAGTTGCATAACTCAATATCGAGTTGAGACACACTATGTACAATAGTTTTGAACCCTGCCCAGTTCTGAGCCAGTCTCACTGACTCCAACACACTTACTTCCATTGTCTCAATTACTGTGTCAATCTATCTCATATACGGTGTTTCTCTCCTGTGCTGTTCTTATTCCCTTCCAGGCATGATTTTCCCCGTGAGACTGGTCTTTCCTGTTCATAGGCTCAAAGTATGTGAGACAGAGCTTCAAAATCCTTACCTCCAGGGATTAACTTGGTTTCATATTTTCAGGACAGACCTGATTGTTCTCTGGCAGTCCACAGTATGTCCAAAATTCTTCTTGAACACCACAACTCAAAGTCATCGATCCCTGTTCTATCACCCTTTGTTATTGTCCAGCTCTCTGAGGCATAGCGAATAATTGCAAAGACCATTGACTGGATCAGTGTACCTTAGTCTCTGGACTGACATAATTGTTCTTCGATATTTTAGAGTAGTGCCTGACAGCAGACTTTCCCAATTCAAATTGTCTTTTGATTTCCTGACTGCTGATACTTAGAGTATTCCTTGGGGAACCAAGTTTTTACTCCTGCTTCCTAGTCAAAGTACAGGTTTATAAAACATGCACAATTAAGTGTTATGGGACTCGCATTCCTCTCAAAGTTAGTCACAAATTTTTGTGATCAACACAGTCAAATGTCTTTGCATTGTCAATAAAACAGATAGACATTCCCATGGTACTCTCTGCTTTCAGGCAAGATCCATCTATTGCTGACTATGAAGTCCTGAGTGCCATGGCCTCTTCTAAATCCAGCCTGCACATCTGGCAGTACTCTGCTGAAGTACTGTTTCAGTCATTTCTGGATAATCCTCAGCAGGATTTTGCTTGAATGTGATATTAGTCATATTGTTCAATAATTTCCATAAGCTGTTGGGTTGTTGGTTTTTGTTTGTTTGTTTTTTTAATGGGAGCAAATACAGATCTCTTCCGGTCAGTTGGCCAGGTGGTTGTCCTTGAGACTTCTTGGCATAACTCTCTAGAGAAAGCAAACAAACATCGACTACTACAGTATAAAATGTGACTAAATCAATACCAAGGAGAAATTGACAATAATGAGAGGAAAGATGAAGGATAACCAGTACTCTGACCTTCACATATCAAATCAAGCAAAGAAAGACAATGAATTGAGTGGAAATTGTACTATCACATTAAAACGAAAAAGAAATCACAGATTATAAATGCTTGATATCAGCGCTGTTTCACCCCAGAACAATATGAGTTCATGGGTTTGAGCTGTGTGTGTGTGTGTGTGTGTGTGTGTGTGTGTGTGTTTATTTCCTGTCTTCTCTTGCAATTTCAGTAAATACAAACGTAAAAAATAAATGCTGAAACAACCAGGAACTATGTGAACATTTTTTCCCCTTCTATCTAAAGTTATATGTAGATTTCCACTTCATGAGGCCATAAGCATCCCTAAGTCTTGTATTAAAAATCAACTGTAAATTGTTTAGACATTTAAAAAAGAAAAATAATAAGCATGACAATAATTTCTTTTGTGTATCACTTTAAGTATACACATTGACAGGGATAACATATGAAAAACTAATGGATAGCTCATTAACTTTTAAAAACAATCAAACCATAATTTCAAATTTCATACAAAGAATATTCCAGGTGCAGGTGGATTTATAGTATATTATTTCAATTTTTTTGCAAGAAATAACACGCATGTTCTATAAAGTATTGCTGGAAATGGCATTCGAACAAAACATATGGGAATATTATTTTTTATGACTTCAAATTACCAAAGGTTCCTAAAACAGGATGTAAAAATCTGTAACCATATGTGAAGAATTAATGAATAAGAAACTTATTTTGATTGAAATGGCCACTTAGGACAGTAAAAAGACAATCTATATGATATAAAATGCTATTTGTAATAAGAATAATTCACAAAGATTGTATGTAATACATTTAGGAGATGGGGTGAAAGTAGAATTATCAGTTCAGAACACATTCAGTTGAACACAACGTAGGCATATTATATAGAATCAAGAAGGAAACACTCAGTGTCATGATATACTAAACTAGAAACTCTGAAAGAAAGACACAATTTTTAAAGGAAAAGTATTTCTCTTTCACAGTACAATTTGCAAGTTAACATACATCTTTGTACTTCACCAGGGATCTCTGGAAGCTTAGTGGCAAGGAATTCCTTTGCCAGCCCAAAACATACAAACTCATAAGCAGCTTCTTTCTTGAAAAAAAATGGATCATTTCCTTCCATGTAATTTACAGCTTCTGAAAAACCTAATACAGTTTGTTCTGAATGAACGATATTAACACTTTTCAAAAGGAAATATCTTATTTTCTTTTGTTTAATTATACACTGAAATATATATATCTAATTCATATTCCATCTTTTATCTAAAACAAATGTATTTTGAAGGTTCATCTAGTTTTGTTTACTTTTTGTAAATGTAAGAAATCTACTAGTTATTTCGGTATTCACGTAATGAAAGTCTTTTAGAATAAGCTTAGTTTCTTTTATAATGCAATTTCCTCACAAAATTACTTAAGTTGCTCTCAATTTCCTTTGTACTGAATGTATGTGTCAATATGACACCAAAATAATTTTTGGAGCATTGTTTTCTCAACTTCTTTTGACTTAATGATATACATTATGGAAATATCTGAAATAATAGTTGTAAAGAACCCAATCTTTCACCTGATTGTTTCAATAGGACTGAGTCTTACTGGGTCTGGTAACTCAGGTATATCATACTCTTAAATTTATTCTTTGAAATTAGAATTAATACTGAAATTTTCAACTTTATAAGATTACAATTCTTGAGAGAGTTCTTTGCTGTTTTGTTTTGTTTTTCTTTCTGTTCTGTTTCTTTCCGCTTGCAAACCAACTGGTCTTTACTAAAGTATACTTTTTAGGTCAATGTTGTGTGTTGTAGAGTTGGAACAAATTCATAGCTGGTCATCCAGCAGGTTTTCAGAATAAATGACTTAGGAGGAGATTGTTCAACAATCTCCTGCAGAGCTACTGGTGGTTTTGAATCATGAGCCTTTAGGATTGCAGTACAGCTTTTTACCAGTAGGAACCAGAGGTCCTTCATGTTGTTGTTATATGCAATCGAGCTGCCTGTGCCTCATAGCAAACCTATGTACATTAATCTAAAACCTTCCCTATCCTGAGCCATTCTTATCATCTCTGACAGAACTAATTCCATTTCTCCAGTCACTGAGTCAATCCATCTCATCCTGGATCTTCCTTTCCTTCCGCCCTTCCAAGCATGATGATCCTCTCCAAGAACTGGTCCCTTCTGGCCAACTGCCCAAAGTATACGAGATGGAGCCTCACAATCCTTGCCTCCAGGGAGCAGCCTGGTTTCATACCCTCCAGGACAGACCTTTTTGTTCTCCTGGAAGTCCGCAGTATATCCAGCATTCTTCTTGAGCACCATAACTTAAAGGCATTACTTCTTCTATCACCCTTATTTTCCAGCTCTCAGATGCCTAGCAAGTAATTACAAAAACTATGGGCTGGATCAGGTGCACCTCAGTCTCCGGACAGATATCACTGATCTTCAATACTCTAGAGAGGTCCCTGACAGCAGACTTTCCCAGTGAAAATTGTCTTTTGATTTCCTGACTACTGGTGCCAAGAGTGTTGATTATAGAATCGAGCACACCAAAGTTATCAACAATCTCATTCTCTTCTCTGTCCATCATGAAACTGCTGATCAGCTTAGTGATGAGAATTTTTGTTTTCTCAATGGTGAAATTTAATCTCTATTGAAAAAAACAGTCTTTGGCCTTCTGCAGCAAACACCTCATTCCCTTTCAGTTTAAGCAAGCAAGACTGTGATATCTGCATAACACAGATTGTTGAAGAGTCTTCCTCTAATCCCGATACCATATTTCTCTTCATAAAGTCCAGCTTCCTGAATTATCTATTCTGCATATGGATTGAGAAAGTATTAAGATAGAATGAGTCCCTGATGCACATCTTTCCTGATCCGTAACCATGAAGTGTTTCCCTGCTTTTTTCTGATTACTGCATCTTGGTCCAAGTACAGATTCATGTGAGCACAAGTAAGTGTTCTGGGATCTCCAGTCTTATCAAAGTTAGTCACAATTTGTTGTGATCCACACAGGCAAATGCCTTTGTATAGTCACTAAAACACAGATTGATATTCCTCAGGCACTATCTGATTTTAGCAAAGATTAATCTATTGTTGGCTATAATGACCCTAGTGCCATGGCTTCTTCTATACCCAGTCTGCACATTTGGCAATTCTCTGCTGATCTTCAACAGGATCTTTCTTGTGTGTGATATTAATATACCTTTTGATAGTTTTCATACTATCTTGGGTAAGAAGTAGTGGCATCCACTTCCTAAACAACATGCCTCTAGAAACTCTATGAACTTTGAGAAACAATGATAATTCTAGAAAGGCTTCAGGTCTTTTTCTTCATAGGGTTGCTATGAGTCATGTTTAACTTAATGGCAATCAACAACTATTAAGTCACCTTTTTTTTTCTTTTTTTCTTAATGGGAATAAATACAGGGCCAAGTGTGTGCCCTCCAAATTTCTTGTCATAACCTGGTAAGCAAGCCCAGGGCAGAATCTGTTTGTTGCAATATCTCTGTTTAGTCAATTCCTTTGGCCTTAAATTTTAACAATTCTTTCAGAGAAGCTTTAACTGCCTCCTTTATACCATAGGCTATTGATCATACTTTTTTTTTATTGAATTCTTTTGTGTCAGCCAATTCTTTTTGGTATAGTGCCTCTGTGTACTCCTTCCATCTTCTTTTGATGCTTCCTGGGTAATACAACGTTTTGCCTTCAGCATCTTTAAGTATTTCAACTAGAGACTTGAATTTGTTCTTCAGTTCCTTCCACTTAAGAAATGCCAAGCTAGCTCATCCCTTTTGATTTTCTGACACCAGCCACTTGCACATTTCATTATAATACATTGTTTTGTCTTCTTGTGCTGTGTTTGAATTCTTATTCATAGGTTCACTATGAGTGATTGTTGACTTGATAGCACCTAATAGAAACATTAGCTAGCTAG
>NW_006399786.1:13223187-13226702 GCF_000299155.1 Elephantulus edwardii | reverse complement strand
TCCAACCTGTTCCTGAGATGGTTTTGAAATTAGAGTAGGATAAACTCAAGGTCAAATTTTGATCAATATGGATTTGATTCAATCTTTAGCTTCACTTTGAACTTTCATACAAGTTGGTAGTCTGTTCCACAATCAGCACCTGGCCTAGTTTTCACAGCTGCTATTGTACTTCTCCAGGATTCTTTCACAGATGTCATCTATTCAGATGCATCCTAGCTAAATCCTATCATCAGGTGAAATCCTTATGTGTAGCTTGTGTTTATGCTTTTTATAGAAAGTATTTGCAATGAATAAATCGTTAATTGTAGAGAATTCTATCACTCTATCTCCAGCTTCATTTCTGTCACTAAGGCCATGCTTTCCAACTACTGATCTTTCTTCTCTCTTCTCAACTTTTATCTTCAAGTCACCTATTACTATTAATGCACCTTGATTGCATGTTTATTTGATTTTTTACTACAAAAGTTGGTAGAAATAGATTTTATCCTCTTTGACTCTATCATTGCTGCATATATTTGAACAATAGTAGTATTTTCTAGACTTTCTTGTATGACTATGGATACTATGATATTACTTACAACATTATATTTCAAGATGGATCTAGAAATGACTTTTTAAACTATGAAAGCAATTCCATATTTTCTCACCTTTTCATGTCTGGCATAGTGGATCATTGGATCCTCTGATTCAAAATGTCCCATGCCAGTCCACCTCATTTTGCCAATTGCAATTATGTCAATTTTTATGACTTTCATTCCTTTCTTAACATTATCCAATTTTCCTACATTCATGGTTTTCACATTTCATGTTCCAATCACTATTGTTTGCGTACAACTGTTTCTCCTCCATTGTGTTTCCTTATTTGAGGGCTTAATCACAGTTGTCATATCTGTTAGTCTAAGTGTGTTCTATTGTACATAGGGTTTGTGAAGGCCTGTTACTTAGGAAGTGGATGGGTAATATTTCTTCCCAGTCTGTCTTAATTCAAATACTCAGATTTAGAACTAGTATTCTGACAAGCATTTTATAGAAAGAAGTAGATGAAAGGCATTTTCCCAATTAAAGAAGCAACCAATAGATTTAGTGTTGCTCCCCGCATTTGGCACATGAGTCTTCCCCCACCCTTTTCCCTGCTCCATCAGCATCTGCTTATACTCCCACTTACACAATTAAAAACTTCTGTTAAGCTATCTAGGTCTTGATATGATAGCTTAAGTCTCAAGCCTTCTGCACGTCTATGATTCCAAATGCCTTGCACTTCTTCCAGTCTCTTATGCTGTGGCCAGTATCTCTTGAGTTTAGGAGTCCAAATATGAGTCATGCTCAACTCAATGGCAATCTACAAAAATATTAGGGAAGGCTTCTTATCTCACACAGTTCAGAGGAAAAACTTCTGCCTTGCAATTCTGCTCAAGGAATGACTTCTTGTGACGTAGTGCCTCTTCCATTTGCAGCACACTTCTGTCACAAGATGTTAGTTTCCCAGGAGAAGGTGATGTGTCCTCTAGATCTGGTATGTAAGTGTTATTATCTTGGGAATATAGACATACTTGTGTTGAAAGGGGCCAAGGTAAAATCCCCTGCCTGCCTCCATGATCTGCCCAAAACTAATTAAGTACTCAGGCCCTGCCCACCCAACTTCTAAGGAAGGTTTTTACTGTAAATAAGGAGCTTTGCTGCTATTCCTAATGTGGATGAGAGACAAATAGTTTTAATAAAAATATTGAAAATTCTATAATAGAAATGTTGCCTACTTATGTATGTCTTGACTCTATTAAAAAATAATATTCAATCATCTAGAGCTAGAGTTTACAGAATTTTTAGGAATCCTTTATACACTTTATTTATTTCAGTTGTATGTTATTAGGGTAGTGAGGTCAAAGCAATAATTCTAATGAAAGAAGTACATATCATACAACCTATCTTATTTCTAAATTCAAGTACCATTATTTTTGTTATTGTCATCAACAAGCTACATTATGCAGATGACACAACCCTACTTGATGAAACTGAGGAGGACCTGAAACTCTTGTTGCAGAAGGTCACGGACTCCAGCCTTTATTGTGGATTGAAGCTCAACATCAAGAAAACAAAAATTTTCATCACTGGGCTGATTGGCAGCATCATGATGGATGATGAAGAGATTGAGACTGTTGACAGCTTCAGTTTGCTTGGCTCTACAATCAACACTCTTGGTACCAGCAATCAGTAAATTAAAAGACGAGTTGCATTGGGAAAGTCTGCTGTCAGTGACCTCTCCAAGGTACTGAGGAGCAACAATATCAGTCTGGAGACAGGTGTACCGGATACAGGCCACAATCTTTTAAATTACTAGCTATGCATCAGATAGCTGGACAATGACTAGGGATGATTATAGAAAGAGAGTTGATGTCTTTAAGCTTTGGTGCTGGAGAAGAATATTGAATATAGCACAGATTGCTAGGAGAATGAACAATTTTGTCCCGGAGAGGGTGAAGCCAGGGAGGCAAAGATTCTGAAGCTTCATCTGACATAATTTGGACATGTTGCAAGGCGGGATCAGTCCTTGGAGTAGGACGTCATGCTTCGGAGGGTGGAGGGACAGCACAGGAGAAGAAGACCCTCAATGAGATGGACTGATTCCATCACTGGGGTACTGGGGACACATGTGTCAGAGACAATAAGATTGGCAAGAAATAGAGCAGGATTTAGGGCTGTTGTACATAGGGTCGCTATGTGTCACAGGCAACTTGACAGCACATGACAATAACAAGAAAACAACTATTTAGTTAGAACTGACTAATAGCCAACACAACAGTGGGTTTCTGAAGACAGTGAAATCACTAGAGAGGAGATTACCCATCTTTCTCCCATGAAGCAGCTGGCAGATTTGAACTATGCACCTTTGGATTGGAAGCACAACTGAACAGAGAGGAAGTAACATTTTCTGGTTAGAGTCAAAGACTTTTAGGCAGAAATTGAACAGAATAAATTACTCCATCCACATGAATTTTACATAATAAAGTATTTACCAAAATTTGGTCCTATCCTATGCTCACAAAGAAATAGATAAATAAGAGTTCCTAGGTTTCAGACATGGAATCCTGATCTAAAAACTATTAGGATAGTATCAAAGTTTCCAAATGTGTGTTTCAAACACTCATAAAGTATCATTGTTTCTAATATAATTCTTATAGTGTTAACCCACTGATTTTTAATATATTGATTAAAGGTAATGGAAAAACTTCAAAATAGCAAGAGTTTATTAAATGACCATATATTTAGCCATAAATAGCTTTGTAATTAGAATTCAGTATTTGTTTACATTGGAAAGATAATTAAGAATTTTTTTTTACCTAATGGAAGTTATTTACTCTATTTTGTTCAAATTGATTTTTATTCATTGTTTCAATTAAGTAATAGAGAACATATTTTTTTTTAAGTGATGCCATTACATAGTGATTCTATCCACAATTATGCACAGAGCAAATTGCCTGTTAGGCAATTGGTAAATGGTGAAAACAAAGCAACTCTTC
>NW_006399786.1:13181990-13223012 GCF_000299155.1 Elephantulus edwardii | reverse complement strand
TGTGTGTACCATCATATTGGATCAGACTGGTACAGGAGGCGATTGTTCCTCCTTCTTCAACAGAGCATCCGGTGGATTTGAACCACGCACCTCTGGGATTGCAGTGCAGTTTCCTGCCACTAGACCACCAGTGCTCGCCTGATGGAATTTTTTAAAACAAGATATTGTTGTCTGTTTTGCGGTTGTGCCTTTTAGACAAAAACAAAAAGAAAACATGTTTCTTTTTAATGTGTTTTAGTGTAATAAACTCAACAATAACATGCGCATGTTATTGTGAGTTTATTACACTAAATGAATTTATAAATGTATCACTTTTACTCTATACTGATAGAAGCATGTACGTAATAAAAGTTTATAAATTCATTTTCTGTTAGTCCATTAATATTTTGGCTCATTTTACAATGAATCTAATTCTTAATTATTAACAGTTTTGCTCCTCAATAATATCATAATGTGTCCTAGTTGTTTATTTTACTATGAAACAAATACAGCTTTAATATTTATCAATAATTAGGAAATTAAAAAGATATCTTTTAAATGTAGTACTGAAATGCTATATGAAGCATAGTACTTGTACAGTAATGCTTTTTTTTATTGTTATTAAATTTTATTAGTTTTAATGAACATTTACAGGGATTTTGGGTTTTCGTTCCTTCATTGCTGCACCATACAGTAATGCTTTTGATTCAACTTTATCTGAAATTGATATTAACACATTTTGATAACAAGCTTACTGATGGTGACAAAACACAATGTAAATGAATTATAATAAAACAAAAGGAATCATGCAAGAAATTCATGATTCATAAGAAGACGAATAAATATGTTTTGGGTAGAGCAATGGTCAGAGGTGAGTGAATTTTGTGCGTAACTCTATATCCTCCTTTTCACAGCAACGTGTTTTTATTTAGGTAACAAACATGCAACACATAAAAGGAGAAATGTAAAAAATTCTAATAGTGTAAAAGAACTATGGAAAATGCTATGGCATATCCTTGAAAAGTTAAAAATGCAAATACTATGTGATCAAGCAATGCCAATCCTACTAAGCATCTGAGAGAAATAAGGCTACTCATATAAATATATATTTGCACATTCATATTAATTTCAGCATTATCCATAGTATGCACTGTGAAGCATACAAATGCGTAAAGTGGGATACATTTAGTGAAAAATAATAATTGTGAGTTCACAAAATGTAACATAGGTGACCCAGGGGGATAATATAGGTATTATTAGGTACTATTGAATTAACCACAACTCATATCAACCCAATGAAAAAAGATCTGAACTCTGCCTTATCCTGTGCCAGCCTCATGATCTCTGACGCATTTGAATCCATTGCTGCAGTCACTTTGTCCATCCCTTTCATTGAGGATCTACTTCCCATTCATTTACCCTCCATCTTTCCTAGTCTGAGGTCCCATTCCAAGGAATAACCTCACTGAGAAACATGCCTAAAGTACCTGAGATTCTTACCTCCAAGGAACATTCTGTTTGTATCATTTCTAAGACATCAACTTATTCTTTTGGCAGACGATAGGCTATTTAGTGCTCTTCTCCAATAACATAACTGAAAAGCATCATTACTTATCTTTTGATTCTTATTCATTGTCCAGCTCTCAGATGCATAACAAGTGATTGACCATGACCTGAATCAGGTGCGCCTTAGTCTTCACACTGATGTTGTTGCTTCCAGTGATTTGGAGAGGTCTCTGGCAGCCGACTTTACCTGAATAATACACCTGTGACTGCTGCTATGAAGGATATTGATTGTGGATCAAAATAAGTAGAAATCATTGCATTTTGAATGATTTTCTTAGTTTATAGATTGAATAGGTATGGAGAAAGGATACATCTCTTTACTGAACTCAAACCATGCAGTGTTCCTTCTACAGTACAAACAACAGCTTTTTTTAAAAAAAATCTAATTGCAGGTTTCTTATGAACATTATTAAGTCTTCTGGGAATCCCATTCTTCTAAATGATAACCCGGGTTTGTTATGATCCATACAATCAAATGTTTTTTGCATAGTCACTAAAACACAAATAGACCTTCTTCTGGTATTCTCTGCTTTCAGCCAGAATTTATCTGCCACTCATTATGGAACAGGCTCAAGGTTCTATTTTGGCTCTTGGGGACTTTTTTCATTATCTTCAGCTTCATTAGAACTTGCATTTAAGTAATTGATGTTCTGTCTGTCCCACAGTCAACACCTGGTCTGGGTTTACTGCTGAAATTGACAAGAGAATGACTAAAATCAGTAGATCACTGAAGACAAATTTTCAATCATACCATTTTTGTACAAAGTCAACTGGATGCTACATGTAGAGTATAATCTTCTTTGATGGTTACTCAGAATAGATGTAGAAAGGTGGAAAAACCATTTATTTCATAAGAGACACATGCTAATTCTAATAAAGTTAAAATGCAATCTGAGGAAAATCAACTCAGCAGGACCAGAGCAAAGATGCTGAAATTTATGCAAAAATTAGAGAGCTGAACAGAAAATTTTAAAGAGCACTATGAGACTACAAAACTACAAACCATTGTAACAAAATATGCAAAGACTTGGAGTTAGAAAGTTAAAAGGGAAAATATATTCAGCATTTCTCAAAATTATAAAACTAAAGAACAATTTCAAGCTTCCAGTTTCTATACTAAAGAAGTATATCGACAAAAGAAAGCATCAAAAGACTATGGAAAGAATATAGAATTGTTGTGCCAAAAATAATTGGCTGACCCTGAATTTTCAGAAAGTAACATATGATCAAGAACTAATTATTCTAAACTGATAATAGTTCCTACTCCAGAGGGAGGGAAATGATGATCCAATAGAATTCAGATATTACTGAATGATATCATTATTAACACACACAAACTAACACTTGTGTAAGATTATTAAAGAACAGCTGGAATAAGACATCAGCACAGAACTGACAGAAATTCAAGGCAGATCAGAAAAGGCTTTACAATACAGTATATTTTTCTCACTTTAGATGGACTTTGCTTGAAAACACAGAATAGGAAAAAGTTTTTAGCTATGTCTTCTTGACTATGTAAAGGCATTCAATTTTGTCGATCATTACAAATTATAGATGACATTGAGATTAATGGAATTACAGAACTCTTAATTTTGCTCGTAATAACTTTTGATCTCTTCTCATCTGAAACAAATAGAAGAAACCAAAGACTCGTGGAAATAACTAGTCCGAAATACTAAAGGCCCACAGGAATTGCAACCTCCTATAGCCTGAGACTGAAAGAACAAAGACCAGCTGCCACCAACAACTCTTGTGACAAAAAACCTAATGAATGTATTAGATCATATTAACATTAACTGAAAGCACGTCTTGAGCGCTCTTTGCCAAATAAAGAATTGGCTTATAGTAACACTTAAAATTCTTAAACTTCATTTTGTAGAGCATATCTCAATCATGAACATAAAAAAGCCTATGAAATATTTTAAGCACTTAATATTCAGTTAGATTTATTGATGTAATAGGCTCAAAGTTTACAATTTTAGAGCTTCTTAAAGTTATTTGCTTATGTAGTATTGATTATGCTGAAGGTAATGAAAATGTGAGATAACCTTGCATTTAAGTTATACTTTTACATGAGATCTTACATTTTTCTAGGTTAGTTCTGCAATTTATTCTTGTTTTCAGTGCATTATAAAATCAGCATTTTCATGTTTGTAAATAATGTTGCTCAGATTTGCTCTATTAAATAGCTAAAAATAGAATTAAAATTTTGGAACTCAAAAATAAAATGAATCAAGAAATTTTATAGAAGAAAAATATTAAGCATTACTATTTTTTGTTCTTGTGTTTTTAATGATGTTTTTATTTACAAAGTGAGTTTCATTTACACTATATTTTATTGATATATATTGTCAGGTTTGGTGTTGTTTTCCTCCCCCTTACAATCAGTATTTTTACAAGAAGAAAAATCTGAAAGAAAGGCACATGACTTTTCATATTGGTCAATAGATTTCTTGCTTTCTTAATTAGACTGAGCTAATATGGGCTCCAAAAGGGTACTTGAAAAATATTGAATAACTTTTAAAACCGATTGTTAAGTTTATAATAGTTTGAAATAATTTTTTCAAATAAATTCGTTAATAACCCAATACCATTTTCCATAAAGAGATGACACTTTACAAGCATTCCTCTGAATATACTCTAATACTTAGATAGTAATCTCTTTAAGACAGTAAATCTAATTTGATCACCATAGTGGCATCCACTTCTTAAACAACATGCCTCTTGAAAGTCTATGAAATTGGATAAATGATGATAGTTGGCCTTTTGTTTATAGGGTCACTATGAGTCTTGCTCAACTCTACAAAAACAATTAATGAAATAGATATCATAGAAAGTTTCCTAAGCTAGTGATGAATTTATGTAAGTAACACCTTTAAGGAGGATAAACAACAGGAGAGAAAATTTTCCTGAAATAATTTCTCATTTGCTGTCTAGAAAGTCTTACGTTGGTGTTCTGGTGTCAAGTCTAAATGTATTTACCACATTTCATCTAGTAGGTAATTTAGTATGTGAATATAATAAAGTTTATTCCTTGGAGATTTTTCATGTCATTATTTCAAGTGTTTCTTAGAAAATGAAAACATGCTTCTCAAACTTCATTGCTCACATATAAACCTAATTAAAATATGCAATATCATGTCAGAATTCTTCATTAGTTCAATCAATCATTTCTTCAGTTAGTGACAGAGATTGATAAACTTTCCTGTTGGCATAAAAGGGGATCTCAGGTACAAAGACAAAGAACTCTTCCTCTGACGAAAAATTATGCTCATGGAAAGCAGTGAGTTTGTGTGAAATTATATAAGAAGCATATAAAATACAAACTGACAAAAATTAAGAAAAAGAAATACAAAGTACATCTTAGTCCACAAACAGCTGAGTGAATTACATTTGATGAGTTCAATTGAAACATCATTGCTAAAAATAGTGATCATTTAGAGCTTTAATTATGGTAATTTAGTGTCTACGCTCAAAATCATAAACATAATTAAAAACCATTAATAAATTTGTCCTTTGAATGATATGCCACATGTTGGTATGCACCGTGTAAGTCAAACTTGACTCCTAGCTGACCTTCCAGTGGGTTTTCAGAGGCTGTAAATCACAAGGTGGGAAATGATCTATCTTTCTCCAATGGTTAACTGATGTATTGCAACTATGTGTCTTTTGGTTGGAGTGTAACACTTTATTCCTTTTGTCGCTGGCCTATGAATTAGAACCAGCCCATATTTTCTGAGATTATAAATCCCACATGAGGAGATTGCCCATTTTACTCCTGTGGGGCAGCTGTTGGATTAAAACCACATACCTTTGCATTGACAGCATCATTCCTTACCATTAAACCATTAGAGCATCCCTCTTTACCCCCGAACAGGTGAAATGTACTAATTAGAACTGCACATGCAAAACTCTTCTGACAATGAGGTTCCCCCCCTTTTCTCCTAGTAAAGATGATGGTCAAGAATTTTTCAAACATTTCCTTACTATTTTTAATTTTTATTCTCTGACTCTTAATTTTAAATAACATGACTATTGCAAATTTATATTTTTAAATATTTCCAGCATTTCCCCTTTATTTATTTCCATGGTAAGTAACAAACCAAGAATACCAGAAATTATTCTAGCCTTTCTTATAATTAGAGATTGCTGTGTAGTATATTCTAATCAGCAAAGAGCATCTGAAATCCTTGATGCTTTAATGAAAAATATTGTTATTGCTAGTGGTAAGAAGTTGTGCTACAATCATAAAGTCAGACAGTTCTAATCGACCAGCTGATCTGAGGACGAAGGGTGAATGATCTCCTCCAGTCAGATTCAAACGTTTTATAAAAACCCACTGGATTGTCAGCTATGGGTCAGTTCCAACTCAATAGCACAAAACAACAACATTGATGAAAGAACTGCAGGGCTTTCTCTTAACAACTTTTCTAAATGTGATTATGTACCAGTGAAAACGTGTGATTGTGTTTCAATGAAACTTGTTGCAAATATCTAAGAATAAAATATGTACTAAGAATAATAGGGACAAATTTAGAGTCTTTTAACTTTTTATAATTGTTATTAACTTTAATGAAATTTACAGAGACATTGGATTTCTATCCATTCACTGTTGCACTTTTCTCCCTGCTCCCCCCTCCCCCCACAGTACACTCTTCTCTTTGAAAAATGAAAGAAAAATTCTTTCATTGTTTTACAATCCCTCACCCCAGGCCCACACCACAATGCAGTTTTCTCCCTCATCTGTTTCAATGCAGTAAACATTATTTATCCCATCTTTCTCAGTCTCCCCCTAACCCTGATGTCAGTCTTGTTTTATAACAGTGGCATTATGCAGTATTTGTCCTTATGTGGCTGCGATATTTCACTCAACATAGTGAAAATCACTCAGCATAATAAAATCCCTAGCTCTAAGAGAGATGCAGATCAAAACAACTATGAGATATCATCTCACCCATAGAACAGCAAGCAAAAAATGCTGGTGAGGTTGTGGGGAAAGCGGAATCCTTCTTCACTGTTGGAGGAAGTGTAAAATGGTGCAACCACTGTGGAAGGCGGTGTGGTACTTTCCCAAAAATTTGCATATAGAGAAACCATTTGACCCAGCAATTCTACTACTGGGAATATACTCTAAAGAGACCATAACTGCCATCCAAATAGATATATGCACACCCATGTTTATCGCAGGTTTGTTCACTACAGCAAGGAGTTAGAAACAATCTAAGTGCCCATCAAAAAAACAAACAAACAAAAATGGATAGAGAAGCTGTAGCATATTTACACAATGGAATACTATGCTGCTTTGAAAAACAAGGAATACATGCAGTATTATTCAAAATGGGTGACCCTGGGGGGGAAAAAATAGAGTCTTATCCCTTGTTTATGGTAGTGATAGAGAAGCTAAATAAGTTCCAAGCTGCTTTATCAGAATATTAAGAAATGTTATGTATGATGGTACTCGTTTCCTAATTAATCTGTCCTCACCAAGTATAACAACTCTAACAAAACATAATTAATATTTATATATCTGTATATGTGTGCGTATATGTTGTTGCTGTTCTGTATAATACTTGACCCTCAAGTGTGTGTTGTTGTTTTTCAGAGGCAGTTATATTCAGGGAAATTGCTCATCAGTCTCATATATATCATCTAGCAGTGTATTTGCACTACATACCTCTGAGCTGTCAGCACAATTCGTTACCCTTAGGCCATCAGAGTTCCATATACAACCTTTAATATAGATTAGATCTCAACATAGTGAAAACAAATGTCCTTATATATGTTTGTTGCTGTTGTTGATTGCCATTGAATCAAGCACAACTCATAGAGACCTATGAACAAAAGACCTGAAGCCTTTCTATAAATATTATCGCTTCTCAAAGTTCATAGTTTCTATACTTAAGGTTGCTTTGGTAAGAATATTAAATGATCCATGAAGACTTAAAAGAAGATGGGGAGAGTATACAGAGTCACTGTAGTTAAAGGAATTGTCAGACACAGAAGAATTTCATCAAACAGCACATGCGCAAGAGCCTGTGGTGATGAAGAAAGAAGTTCAAGCTACTTTGAAGGAATTGGCAAAACAAATAAGACCCAAGGAATAACAACTGACATATTTCAACTAACAGATACTGCCCTAGATGTGCTCTTCAAGCTGTGCCAAGAAATCTGGAGGACAACCACTTGGCCAAATGAATGGAAGAGATCTATATTTGTTTCCATTCCAAAAAGGTGACCCAACAAAGTGCAGAAATTATTGAACAATATTCTTAATATCACATGCAAGATTCTGCTGTAGATTATCCAAAAACAACTGGAATAGCACATTGACAGAGAACTGCCAAAAGTCCAGGCTGGATTAGAAGGGGTCATGGTACTGGGATATTATAGGTAATGTTAGATGGATGATGGCTGAAAGCAGGTAGTACTAGAGGAGTGTCTATCTGTGTTTTCATTGATTATGCAAAGGCATTTGACTGTGTGGATGACAACAAACTGTGGCTGTCTGTGAGAAGAATGGGAATCCCAGAACACTTGATCATACTAATGTGAAACCTATACTTGGACCAAGAGGCAGTCTTCAGAGCATAGTAAGGAAACACTACATGGTTCAAAATTGTGAAAGGTGTACGCTAGGGCTGTATCCTTTCTCCATACCTTTTCAATCTTTATGCAAAACAAATTATCCAGGAGGCTGGGCTCTATGAGAAGAAGTGTGACATCAGGATTGGTGAAAAATTCATCAACAATCTGCATTACTGCCCTTTTGTGACTGAGATATTTCATTCAGCATAATGTCCTCCAGGATCACCTATGTTGTTTGATATTTTATGTATTCCTTGTTTTTCAGACCTGTGTAATATTCCAGTTTGTGAATATACCATCAACAAATGAATGGATGGAACATCATTCTTAGAAGGTACTATATATTGATTTGCTCCTCTCTTACTTGTTCAATTCTGATTATATTTGCAAGCCTGATGATGCCATAGATGAGGGTTTCTATATTAGTCCCATTTTGTGTCTTATGATACTACAAATCATTCTTACATAAAACAAGAGACCTAACTAAATGGAAGAATATAATCCTCGTTCATCGATAGAAAGACTCAGCATTGTGAAAATTACAACCCTACCTTAAGTTGTCTGCCTATTCAATATGATCCAATACAGATACTAAATTCATACTTCAAAGAGATGGAAAATGTAATTTGCAGCTTTATTCTGGAAGGAAAGAGACCCCGAATAAGTAAAGCACTTCTGAGAAATAAAAATGAAGTGGGAGGCATAGCATTCCTTGATCTTAAAACATAGTACACAGGCATACTAACCAAAACATCATGGTATTGGTATAATGACAGACACATATATCAATGAAATAAAATTGAATATTCAGGAATCAACTCATATGTCTATGATCAGTTAACACTCAACAAGAAACAAAACCTATCAAAAGAGGAATGACAATATCTTCAACAAATTTTGATGCCAAAATTGGATGTCTCCTTGTAGAAAACAAACAGGATTCACATTTCATATTATTCACAACAATCAGCTCAGGCTGTATCTGAGACATAGGAGTAGAATCCAATCCTTTCTTTAATCTTAATATATGGAGAGCTAACCTTTTACTTGACATTTATATGAACATTTTAACTCTCTTAAATTTAAGAATGAATAATTTTTCTCACATTGTCTCCACCTATACTTTTCTATTTTATTTTTTCTTTATTTTATAAAGGACTTTTAAGTCGACAGTCCATCTCACACTTAAAACATGGAGACTCATAATTCTCTCTTTTATCTCAAGTTATATATGATACCCATCATTAATTTCTGCTGATTCTTCCTATCACTAATCTCTATTTTTGTGGCTGAAATCTCTGCTGTAACACTGAAGGACCTTCTGAACTTATATTCTTTCTTTAAATTATCAATAACATTCAACCTAACATTTTTTTAGTATTCTTTTCTAAAATTATTTCATTGCTTCAATTTTTTAATATTTTCCCTTGTACTTGGGATGAAAGACAAAATATTATTTATAATTTGGAAATTCCTACATGATTGCATGATATGTTTTTGCCAATATCTCCATCAGTTTACATAATTTACACCATTGTCCACAGGTGGCATGTTTAATAAGAGAATTAACCTTTTAGATCAGTATTTATTCCCATTCCCCCCCCAAAAAGGTGATCCAATGCTATGTGCAAATCATTTAATAGTGTCATTAATATCACACACAAGCAAGATCTTACTGGAGATTATCCAAAAACAACTGGAACAGTGCATCAACAAAAAAACTGCAGAAATACTAACAGGTTTTAGAAAAGTTCTGGCACTAACAAGGTTCTTACCAATGTCAAGATGAATCTTGGATGAAAGCAGAGGATATCAAAAGAATGCCTATATGTGTTTTATTGACTATGCAAAGGCATTTGACTGTGTGGATCATGACAAATTGTGACTAACCTTGAGAAGAATAAGAATTCCAGAACACTAGATTGTGCTCATGAGACTTGAACCTCTAATCTTTTTATGCATATCCAACAAGATTAAATATTTGCACCTCCCAGAGATAATTAGGGCCATAAATCAATATAAATTCAGTGGCATTGTAGAGAAGTTTAATTTTATGTAAGATAAAATCTTATTATTAATAATATTATACTTATAGTGAGATAACATCTTATTACTAAATTACAAAATTATCTTAGTAATAATAGTATACTTATTAGTGAGATAATATCTTACTAGTAATCAAACGATTAAAGATATAAGCAAATAAGTAGAGAATTACAGAATAGCTTTCTTACAGAAATAAAAAAAGTGGAAATATTTTATTCAGTTTGGCACTATATTCTGACTCTATATTTACATATTAATTTAAGTAAATTTGATCTTTGGGATTAAAACACGCTACTTATTTAGTACACAACAGAATATTAAGTTTGCGAAGAAAATTAAAAATAATTTGTCTTTGTAATTTCATTTACTCACTCACAACCTCTGAATGAATTCCAACTTAGAGTTTCCCTCCATTGGGTTTCCAAAGCTTTACTTACTAAAAGGAAGAAGCTGCCTATTTGGTGGATGCCAGAGACATGCAACTTTTTGGTTGTTGTTGTTATGTACCATCGAGTCTCTTGCAACTTAGAGTGACCCTATGTACAAGAGCTCTATATGCTCTTCTATCCTGTGCCAAACTAGCCATCTCAAACGCACTTATTCCCACCTCTCTAGTCACAGAATCGGTCCATCTCATCAAAGGTCTTCCTTTTCTTCGCCGCCCCTCCACTCTGCCAAACATGATGTCTCTCTCCAAGGACCAGTCCCTCCTTGCAACATGCCCAAAATATGTCAGACGAAGCTTCAGAATCCTTGACTCCAGGGAACATTCTGGCTTACCCTCTCCAGGACAAACCTCTTTGTTCTCCTAGCAGTCCATGGTATATTCAACACTCTTCTCCAGCACCACAGCTCAAAGGCATCAATTCTTTTTCTGTCAACCCTATTCACTGTCCAACTCTCTGATGCATAGCACGTAATTGTGACGACTATAGACTGGATCAGGCGCACCTTAGTCTCCAGTCTGAAATCATTGCTCTTCAGTACTCTTGAGAGGTCCCTCACAGCCTAATTTCCCAATGCAATTCATCTCTTGATTTCCTGGATGATGTTACCAAGAGTTTTGACCGTGGAGCCAAGTAAACTAAAACTGTTAACTTCTCAGTCTCTTCACCATCCATACTGATGCTGCCAATTGGCCTAGTGGTTAGAATCTTTGTTTTCTTAATGTTGAGCTTCAGTCCATATAGGAGGCTATAGTCCTTGATCTTCTGCAGCAAGCACTTCAGGTCCTCCTTATTTTCAGCAAGCAGAGTGTGTCATCTGCATAACACAGGTTGTTGATGATTCTTCCACCAATCCTGATGCCACTTTCCTCTTCATATAGCCCAGCATCTCGGATGATCTCTTCTGCATACAGATTGAAAAGGTATGTAAACAGAATACATCCATGACGAACACCCTTCTTGATTTTGAACCATGTAGTGTCCTCCTTGCTCTGTTCTGACAACTGCCTCTTTGTCCAAGTATAAGTTTCGCATTAGCACAATCAAATGTTCTGGGATTCCCATTCTCAGAGTCAGCCACAGCTTATTGTGACCCACACAGCCAAAAGCCTTTGCATAGTCAAAGGAGCAGATAGATATTCTTCTGGTATTCTTTGCTTTCTGCCAAGATCCATCTAACATTCCTATAATATCCCTAGCAGAGCAAAATTCTATGACTACTCAGAGGTGCTATAACAGGTATATCATGAATAGCAGACATGAACAAATAGAAGAGGTTTTTCTCACAGTTTAAGAGGTTATATATTCTAATTAAGAGAAGTGACTTTTTTTTCTATAATTATATTTTATTAATTTTCATAAACATTTACAGAGATTTTGGGTTTCCATTCATTCATTGTTGCACTATTCTCTCTACCCTCCTCCCAGTTTGTTCTTGTCCAAATGTCACAGTGCTTGTCAAAGCCAGTTCTGATTAATCTTCTTTGTCAGTGTGTCCTTTGCCATTCCCTATCACTCCTCCCTGAGAGAGACTTCACCCTGAGTCATAAGGAAAAGGGGATGGCGTATTCTCTTAGCTGCTTCCTGCTGAAAAGGGACGCTGTGGGTTTCAGGGTGAAGATCTTCTCTCACTACTCTAAAGGGCCCCTTTGGCAGTAGGAAACACATAGACTATTATGGAGATTGATTTTGGAATTTAGAAGCACTCTTATTGATTGTGCTTGGCCGTACATGTTCATATCCTTGAAGATGTATCATGGGGGTGTTGCAACCTAGAAGACACAAATTTGACTAACAAGTTACAAGTACATGAGTCAAAAATTATGGAAAAGTAAAAGAAAAGATTCTTTCATTGTTTTACAAACCCTCCCCCAGGTCCCCTCCACCATGTAGCTCTCGCTCTAGTCTCCTGTGATGACAGAAATACCCAGTTATATATCTCTTTTAAACAGTTTTCTCCCTCCTCTGTTTCAGTGCAGTATACATTATCGAACCCCTCTTACTCAGTCTCTCCCCAACCCCAAGGACAGTCCCATTCTACAACAGTGGCATCATGTAATATTTGTCCTTTTGTGACTTTTGTGTCAAGGAATTTTTATTTCTAGGAATTCCCAGCAGAGATACCAAGATGAAAGACAATGTTTCATTTTTGGACCACTTTTATCTGTTTGCTTCTTCCTCCTTTTATCTCCATGCTTCAGCCAATGTTGCTATGTATTTTTGTGGGGATGCAAATCAATCTATGACATAAAATAAACCTATACATCATCTTTTTAGAGGAAGACATTGAACTTATAAATGAACCTTTACTTGTCAAAGCTATTTGCTTAATAGAAAGCATGAAGCTATTACTCAGCTCTAACAATGCTCTTTTATTAACATTGTCGTTGCCCCTTGAAAGTTATGGCTTACATATGACCCTAGTATATAAGAAATAGGATACTATTTTAATAAGAATGACACAGACAGAATAAAATAGACAATGAAAAAATATTTGACAGTATGTCTTATGACTACTTTATTTACTCATTTATCCACAATTTTTTTAGGTTTTGTTTTCTTAATCTATTTCTAGTTAATTGACAAATAGCATATATACTGTTTAAATTGGACTTGGTTAAGTAGCTGTACAATATCTTTAAATGTCAAAAAGAATCTGTGGACATAGATTATTCTAAACCTTCTACTAAAGGTGGAAGCTTCCATGAAGCTTTAAGTGAGAAACAGTGGGAAATAACATTGTTTTATTAACTACACTTGGTGTAACTAGTGTATTTAAAGGCAGACCTACTGGTTTACCATATGCTTTGTAACTGTTACTATAATAAGAGATGTGCCATAGAAATGGAGCTCAACAACCTACTGCTGTTGTTCCATTTTGTCAGCATAATAGAATGTTTTCAGAGGTTTTACTGTGTCCTCATACTGCATTTCAGACACACTCAGGTTCACTATGAGAAGGAATTTTAGCTTAAAAACCAAAGTTACTTTATTTATTCAATTTAGACATTGGTAAATATTTCATGATTTCTTTGATACATCTGTCAATACACTAAAAATATTTTGAATAAACTATTATTAATAATGACAAAAAAACCTCATTATGACATAACCTAAGGCAATGCATCGTCATTGTAAAAGAAAACAAGGAAGATACATATTCACCTTTGTTATTAAGTCCTTTGCTTAATGAAAGATATGAAACAATGACTTCGTTCTAATCATACTCTTTTCTTTTCACTGTTATTTTAGAATGTAAAGACATACTTACATTTGTGCACTAAAATTGAGAGCTCTGGTGGCCTAGTGGCAAGTAGCAGCAGTGCAATCCCCAAGGCATGAAGGAGAATTGATGCCTTTGAGCTGTGGTATTGGAAAAGAGTACTGAATATACCATGGACTGCTAGAAGAACAAACAGATTTGTTCTAAAGAGGGTGAGACCAGGCTGATCCTTGGAGGCAAGTATTCTGAAGCTTGGTCTGACATACTTTGGATATGTTGCAAGGAAGGAACAGTCCTTGGAGAGGGATGTTACGCTTGGGAGGGTGGAGGGATGACAGCACAAGGGAGGAAGACCCTTGATGAAATGGATTGATTCAGTGACTGGGGTACTAGGGTGGGTGTGTCAGAGACAATAAGATTGGCACAGGATAGAGAAGGGTTTAGGGCTGTTGTACACAGAGTCACTATGGGTTACAGGTGGCTTGATGGCCCATAACAACATCAATAACGCACTAAAATTGGGTTTTCATTGTCAAAATATAGTTAATTTTCATTTATGCTTAATTTAATTGTTATACAGATAAATCAAATTTAGCAGGAAACAAGAAGGGGAGATAGATCTGTCAACTACAGAAAATGGAAACCACCCTTTGTGTTTAGTTTGCTGCTTAGTGATAGCTTATTGAAATTATCAGTAGTTTTTATATTCACATTAAGGTAAGATTACAAGAACTGACAATAGGAACAAGAATCTCATTGGAAGACACACTAATTTACAATGTTGTTAGTCAACATTAACACACAGTTAGTGAAAAGCATACATAGTGAACCTTCATTTGTAACTATACGTCATGCAATATATGGTGGACTTCAAGGTTGAATTTCTAATTTTGAATGGAATAGTGAAAAAGAAAATGCAAAACTTAAAAATAAAATAAAAAAACTCAAAAGTGAAACCTAAATATCTGTTTTACTACAACACATAAAAATGTTTATAAAAATTAGAATTTCTATTTTAAGTATTCTAGTGTAATTCTCCCCTAAACTTATACGCATGATAATTTTCATATAGTTTTGTGTGCTCTGTGAGCTGTTGCAATGGATTTCAGACCCAAAGGAGCAGTAATATTCATGCTGGAATTAATAAAAAGAGGAATAGGTAGGTGGTGGACATGTCTGAGCTTAAGGGAATTTATTTTGTTTTGCAAATGTTGATGATGGGGACAGTATCTCTTTGTGGAGTGAGTAGAGATTGTATATGACTGTCCCTATGCTGTCCTTCCTCTGTTTATGTTATTCTATTTCAATTAAAAAAAAGCACAACATTGCTCCAGTAAGATAATTGGAGACTTCTTAATATTTACATTCCCTTCCTGTCCTTATATTATTGTTTCTATTTTGTTAACCTATTTAATATCTGTGGAGATCAATGTAATTACTTATTGATAAAACTTAACTTAGTACTTGTTTTTTTTTTAATTTTATTTTATTAATTTTAGTGAATGTTTGCAGAGATTTCAAATTTCCATTCATTCATTATTGCATTTTTCTCCCTGCCCACCCCTCCCCCTAGTTTCTCTTCTATTTGAAAAGTAAAAGAAAATTATTTCATTGGTATACAATCCCCCCACAACCCTCCCCATCCCTGCCCAGCACACTCCACTAGGCAGCCTTTATTCTGGACTCTTGTCATGATCATAATACCCAATCATATATCACTTTTAAACTGTTCTTTCCCTCATCTGTTTCAATGCAGTATACATAATTTATCTAATTTTTCTCAGTCTCTCCCCAACCCTGATGTCAGTCCCATTCTACAACAGTGGCTCTATATACTACTTGTCTTTTTGTGACTGAGATATTTCACTCAGCATAATGTCCTTCAGGGTCAACCATTTTGAATAATATTGCATGAGTTCCTTGTTTTTCAATGCAGCATAGTTTTCCATTCTGTGAATATAGCACAGCTTCTCTATCCATTTGTTTATTGTTGGGCACTTGGGTTGTTTCCAATTCTTTGCTACTGTGAACAAAGCCATAATAAACATGGGTGCGCATGTATCTGCCTGGGTGACAGTTATGTTTTATTTAGGGTATGTTCCCAATAGAGGAATTGCTGGGTCAAATGATATTTCTGTGTGCAACGTTTTGAGAAAGCACCATACGACCTTCTATATTGGTTGCACCATTTTACACTCCCACTAATAGTGAATAAGTGTTCCAGTTTTTCTGCAACATCACTAGCACTTGTTGTTTACTACTCTGTTAAATTTTGCTATTCTTACTGGGGTGACATGATATCTCAGTTGTCTTGATTGCATCTTTCTTAGAGCTAGGGATTTTGAACATTTCTTCATGTGCTTGTTGGCAATCTGAATGTCTTATTTTTTAAAGTGTCTGTTCATATTCTTTGCCCATTTTTCAATTGGATTGTTTACATTTATCATGTTGTGGTGCTCAAATATTTTATAAATTCTACATGTAAGTCCCTTATCTGACATGTCATTGTTAAATATTTTCCCCCACTCTGTGTCTTCCCTTTTTACCCTCTTGGAGAAGTTTTTGAATGTGCATAGGGATTTGATTCTTAGAAGGTCCCATTCATCTATTTTATCTTCTCCTAGTTGTAGATTTTTTTCAGGATGCTTGGAAGACTGTTTCTGTTGTGGGTTAGGACTTCTAGAGTTCTTCTAAGCTTTTGTTTTAAATACTTGAGAGTAAATAAAATCAGAACTACAAAGGGTCTGTTCAAAGAAAATTACAAAACATTATACTACAAGGAACAAAAAGAGACCTGGAGAAGTGGAAGAATATCCCTTGCTCATGGATAGGAAGACAAAATATTGTGAAAATTGCAATACTACCAAAGGCAATTTGCATGTTCAATGCAATCCCAATACAAATACCAATCCCATTCTTCAACGAGATGGAAAAGGCAATCTCCAGTTTCATTTGGAATGGAAATAAACCCCGAATCAGCAAAGCACTCCTTAAAAATAGAAAAAAGGTAGGAGGCATCTCACTTCCTGATTTCAAATCCTAATACACTGCCATGGTGGTTAAGACAGCATGGTACTGGTACAATGACAGACACATAGATAAATGGAATAGAAGTGAGATTCCAGAAATCAGCCCATCTACCTATGATCTACTGGCCTTTAACAAAGAGATGAAAACAGTTAAGTGGGGAAATGACAGCCTTTTAAACAAATGGTGTTGGCAACGTTGGAAAACTATCTCCAGAAGACTCAAGGAAGATCTACACCTCACTCCATACACAAAAACCAACTCTAGGTGGATCATCAAGTTATTGACTCAGAGGAGAAGGGGAATCCCAGAATATTTGATTGTGCTAATGTGAAACCTATACTTGGACCCAGAGGCAGTATTCAGAACAGAGCAGGGATGGTTCTAAATAAAAAAGGGGGTCCGTCAGGGATGTATTTTTGTCTCCATACCTTTTCAATCTGTATGCAGAACAGATCATCCAAGACGCTGGGCTGTACGAGGAGGAATGTGGCATCAGGATTGGTGTAAGAATCATCAACAACTTGTGTTATGCAGATGACACAACCCTGCTTGCTGAAACTGAGGAGGACCTGAAGCGCTTGCTGCAGAAAGTCAAGGACTGCAGTATTCAATATGGATTGAAGCTCAATATCAAGAAAACAAAGATTCTCACCACTGGGCTAATTGGCAGCATCAATATGGATGGTGAATAGATTTAGATAGTTAACAGTTTTAGTTTACTTGGTTCTACAGTCAACACTCTTGGTAACAGCAGCCAGGAAATCAGGAGACAAATTGCATTGGGAAAGTCTGCTGTGATGGACCTCTCAAGAGTACTGAAGTGCAACGACGTCAGGCTGGAGACTAAGGTGCGCCTGATCCAGGCTATTGTTGTCATTGTTATGAGCCATCCAGTCGTTTGCAACTCATAGAGACCCTATGTACAACAGCCCTAAACCCTGCTCTATCCTGTGCCAATTGCACTGCCTCTGACACACCCATTCCGATTACCCTAGTCACTGAATCAATCCACCTCATAGAGGGTCTTCTCCTCCTGTGCTGTTCCTCCACCCTCCCAAGCATGATGTCCCTCTCCAATGACCTGTCCCTCCTTACAACATGTCCACAGTATGTCAGACGAAGCCCCAGAATCTTTTCCTCCAAGGAATAGCCTGTTTTAACCCTCTCCAGGATGAATCTGTTTGTTTTCTTGGCAGTCCATGGTACATTCAATACTCTTCTCTAGTATCACAGCTCAAAGGCGTCAATTCTCCTTCTATCCTCCCTAGTCATTGTCCAACTCTCTGGTGCATAACAAGTGATTGCAAAGACCATGGCCTGTATCAGGTGCACCTTAGTCTCCAGAGAGGCACCATTGCTCTTGAGTACTTTAGAGAGGTCCCTAACAGCAGCCTTTCTTATCACAATATGTTTTTTTAATTTCCTGGCTACTGGGGCTAAGAGTGTTGCTATAGTCTTTGCAATTATGTGCTATGCATCGGAGAGTTGGACAGTGAATAGGGATGATAGAAAGAGAATTGATGCCTTTGAGTTGTAGTGCTGGAGAAGAGTGTTGAATATACTATGGACTGCTAGGAAAACAAACAGGTTTGTCCTGGAAAGGGTGAAGCTAGAATGTTCCCTGGAGTCAAGGATTCTGAAGCTTCATATGACATACTTTGGGCATGTTGCAAGGAGGGATATCATGTTTGGGAGAGTGGAGGGACGGCACAGGAAAGGAAGACCGTTGATGAGATGGATCGATTCTGTGAGTGGAGTAGTGGGAATCAATTTTTTTGAGACAGCAAGGTTGGCACAGGATAGAACAGCATTTAGGGCTCTTGTACATAGGGTTGCTATGAGTTGCAAATGACTCGGCACATAACAACAACAACAGGTGGATCATGGACCTAGGACTAAAACCAAGGACAAGAGAGTTCATTAACTTAGTACTTGTAATGCAGCTTTCACTTGCCTTTGATTTGTGTAATCCTCTGCATTATGTTTATTGTTTACACTCTTGTGTAGGCACTTGTTCTTTGACTACTTTTATACAAATCATTTTATGGTTATAAATATACATTTATCCTTGTCAAATAGATACAAATATAATTTCCCTATCTAATCAGATCTTCTTAATATTTTAGGAAACAGCAATCTTTTAACAAAATTCTGTTTCATATCCTCGTCAGTTTTATCCTTTCAGGCAAGGATTGAATTACATGCTAGGTAGCATGTTAACACACAGGCATGTTAGCATGTACCAAGTGTGCATGCCATTTCTATATTGTTTGCAAATGCAGACATATTAGTTTAAATCATTAGTTTATCTATTTTTTCTCTATTTTCATGTTAAATATTTTTTAATCCCATGAAATCCTTGTTAAAAATCAGCTGTCTAAAGTAGGTAGATTTGTTTTGAAGATCTCAAATTACATTGCTCTAGGGCTGCACTTCAACATCAGGAAAGTAAAAATTCTGATCATTGGACTGATAGGCAACATCATTATAGATAGATAAAAGATTGGAACTGCCAACAACTTTATCTTACTTGGATCCATAATCAATACCCTTGGCCCCAGCAGTCAGGGAATCAAGAGAGAAGTTGCATTGGGAAAGACTACAGGGAAGGACCTTTCCAAATTATTGAGGAGCAATTATGTTAGTTTGAGTATTAAGTATGCCTGATTTAGGTCATGGTCTTTTCAAACACTTGTCTTGCTACTGAGAACTGGCCATTCAAAAAAGATTACGGAAGAGTTGATATTTTTGAGGCCTGTTATTGAAAAAGAATACTGAATATCCCATAGATAAGTCTTGGAGAAGGTGCAGCCAAAGTGCTCCTTGGAAGCAAAAATTATAAAGCTCCAGCTCACATACTTTGAACATGTTGAAAGCAATGGTTTTTGCTTGGAGAAAGACAACATGCTTGGGAGAGTGAAGGGACTGCAAAAGAGAGAAAGAACCTTACTTGTAACAGCAACTGTAGCAAAGAGCTCATCTGTATCAGAGATTGTGAGTATGACACAAGATAGAACAGAGTTCAGATTTGTTGTTCATAGTGTCACTATGAGTCATACTGAACTGAATGGCACATAAAAACAATCTCTGTGTGTGTGTGTTTCAGTGCACCAGTTTGCTTATCGGAACTGGGTAGCAGATGTTGAGATCAGGAAGGTTAAGGTTTCATTCCTTGTTCTCCTTCTATGGTAGTGCTTTGATTATTCTCATTGTTTTAAAAACTAATTAGTGATTGCCTTTGTGTCTTTTTTAAACATAATTTTATAGTTATTTGAGTAATAGCCTAAAAAGTAAATTTTTAGTCATCCATACACATTTTGTTTTATAACTTTATTATCAGTACCCACAAAATAAGTGTACATTTCCAATTTTCTCCCTATAATTCTGATTTCCTTTAGTCCTCCATTTTTCTCTTAATTTATTGACATTGTGCAGATTATTCAATTGTTGAATTATTGCTTCTGTCTTTTCTAAATTTAATATTTGTCAATTATTTATCTATGTATTTTACTTTCCTTCTAATTCCCTCCCCTTTGTAAACATTCAACAATGATTTTCAATGTGTAACTCTTTCTTTAGCTTTTCAAAGAATTGCAGTGCAGCTTCTTGTCAGTAGACCACCAGAGCTGCCTAGTCATATTATACATTATTTGTTATTCTGTAACTGATTTTTTTTGTTTCATCATGGTATCTGCTAGATGCATCCACAATAAGTTGTTTTTATTAAATTATTTCTTGTTCTTAAGTATTTTACATTTCCCCATTGTGTGAATGTTCTTTAGTTTCTTTTTTCATGTATTTAAAGAAAACAAGAGGGTAGAAAGAGAGGTTGTGTTCTATCTGCAGATTGATTTTGATAGCATTTTCTGTCATGAGCCTTGAGCATTAATTAATTACTCATAGACATATTACAAAAGCCAATTACATTTTATTAATTCATAACAACAATTACAATTTACCTACATTTAAATTAATAAATTCATCACCAAATGTTGATTTGTTGATTCATAACAAGCATTAAACAGTTAACTGCAATTTATCTACATTGCAATTTATAAATTCATCACAACGTATTGATTCATTAATTCATAGTAAGCATTAAACAGTTAATTGCAGTTTATCTACATTGCAATTCATTACTTCATCACATGTTGATTCATCAACAGTGGAGAACACTCACTCACCCTGGGATCCCAATTCATTGTCTTCCTTTACCTCTCATGGTCATTGGTGCAATTGGAGGGGGGTCTCCACTAGTTTAGCAGGTTGATGTAACCAGGGGTTCTCAGCTAGTTCAGCAATTCAACATAGCCAGGGTGCATAGGTGTGGGCAGAATCCTCCACTTTCTTGGTAGCTCGTGTACATCAGTGTAGGCTAGAGTTCTTTGCTCTGAAAAGAGCCTTTGAGTCTTCAGCTCTGAGAAGAGCCCTTAAGTCTTCTACTCTGAAAAGACCTTTGGGTATTCAGTGTTTAGCTCAGTGTTCCCGGTTGAAGTGGAGAGAGTTTCAGGTTGAGGTCTCTGGGGTATAAATACCCTTAGCTTGGATACTAGATGCTACATTATATTCAACCAATGACATTCAACTTTGAGTTTCCAACCAATTGCATTAGTCCCAAAATGATAGGTTTGACCAATCATGTTCCATCATTGGCAACATGGCATTAACCAGTCATATCTCCTTATCAAGGGTCTGCACCTGTTGTGATCAGGGGACCCTAGGCCTTTAAGAGACCTAATTGGACATAATAACTTTTCAGTACATTTTTACAATATATTCTTAACATAATTTCTAACTTAAATATAATGCAGCAAGTTCTTAAACATATTATTTATTCTTACACATATAGTAAGTTTCTAACATATTCTTAATTCTCACACACAACAGTAGTTTTAACATATCTTTAATTTTAACATATAATATAGCAAGTTCTTAAACATATTTTTTTATTTTAAGTTTTACAAGTTACACTTTCTTAGTAATGTGGGCTATAACAAGTTACATTTCCTTAACAGAGTTCATACATGTTGAGGTTGATAGTTCTACAGCAAGTCGTTGTCAGTTACATTCCTTTATCAAGGCTTTACACTTGCTGTGATGAGTGGAGCTCTCAGCCTCAGAGGCCCATTTAGACATGTTAAACTGCTAGTATATCTTTCACAATTGTTCCTTAAGTATCAAACTCATTACGATATTCTTCATAGCAAACATATTTCATAATCCTTTTTCAGCAATTATAATGATTTATTAATTCATAATAAGCAGATTTTATATATATATATTCTTACACAAAACAATTTTCACAATATTAATATTTCTTACCCATGAGTAGAGGGTTATTGCTAGGTGTTGTAGAATTGACTACTGTGGTATTAGGACTTATTATTCTTCTATACATTGCCTTAAACTTACCACATGGCCAGATGAAAACATGTAAGTAAAATGAACACTGAGGCTTCACCTACCACACTTAGCTCATCAGGGGGTATGGTTGGCAGCTGCCTCAATTGCAGACACATGGTTCACCATTGATTAGCATTTGCTGCATAGTGAATAGCTGTGAGACTTACATAAGAGAGAGAGAGAGAGTTAACAAAACTGTAGAAACAAAGTTGTGAGACATAGTTAGATGGACTCCTGGAGAAAGAACCAAACATAAAAGTTTACTTGCTGGATAATTGAAGAGAGAGGTGTTTTGTGATTGCTTTGAGACTAAGCTCACTGCACAATTGAGGAAACCAGAGACTTCTGTTGGGTTGCTGGGCTGAACCTGGACTTTCACTTATTCACTGAGAAGTTATCAAATCTACAAAGGTATTGTGTCTTGCTTTTAATCTGGCTTGGGACTGTTGTTGCCTAAACTTAGATTTTCACTTCATAATATCCTTGTCTCCGTCACCTCCATACTTATATTCCAGATAAAGCCCACAGTTGTACTAGAAAAACAGATTCTGTAATGCCTGTTGGTCGTTTTCAATGACATTGGGCTGAGTGATTAGTAGAAATACATGCAGGAGTGCAGAGAACTATGTCTAACCTTTTAGGGATCAATTTTATGTTGTGGATGAGATTGATAAGGAAATTTCTCCTTTGTGAAGCTTGAAGAAGTGGGACTTGGCTGTCCTCATGCTTCTAATTTTCCTTTCCAATAATTCATAATGACTATATGAAGAACAGATCTAAACCCTGCCCTATTCTTTGCTATCCCCACAGTCTCTGATACACTTGACCTCATTGTTAAATACTTCTGTTTAAGTAGTCCTATTTTGACTTCTTATGGTAGTGCTGTGTAGTTGTCTTTAAATATATCTTGTGTATCTCTGGTTAGATTATACTTCAAGATTTGTCATGTTTTGGATAGCTGTTGTAAGTGATAACTTCTAATTTTATTTTTTTTGTTTCATCTTCTTAAATCTATGCTATTGTAGTATATTGCTCTGATTTTATATATATTACTCTTGTATTCTCCTATTTTGTTACATTGTTCAGCTAGATCCTTGCTGGGAATTATATATATATATATATATATATATATATATATATATATATATAATCAAACAACAAACACAATTAATTGCCATCCAGTCAGAACTGACTCTTAGCTGACCTTCCAGTGGGTTTTCACAGTCTGTGAGTAGCTACTTGCTGCTAGTGTGGGCTCGTTGTAATAAACCATGTTGCAATCCCAAAGGCACAAAGCATCTGGTACAAATCCACAAGCTGCTACTCCGGATGGTCCTTAATCTCCTTTGTTCCCGCACTCTGAAAATCCACTGGAAGGTTAGCTATTGGTCAGTTCTAATTTGATAGTACACAACAACCACAATTACACATTCCACAGAAGAGGATGGCTCATATTTCTGCTGTGGAGCAACTGGTGGATTCAGATAGGTACCTTTTGTTGGCAGCAAGCGCACCAACTCACTAGGCCACCAGAGCTCCTTATATGTTGTTTGCTGTATATGTACTGTCGAGTCGCCTGTGACTCACAGTGACCCTATGTTCAACAGCCCTAAACTTTGCTCTGTCCTGTGTCAATCTCACTATCTCCAACACACCTACCCTCATTACCCCAGTCACGGAATCAATCAGGGTCTTCCTTTCCTTTGCTGTCCCTCCACCCTCCCAAGCATGATGTCCCTCTCCAAGGACTGATCCCACCTTGCAACATATCCAAAGTATGTCAGACAAATATTCAGAATCCTGGCCTCCAAGGAGCAGCCTGCTTTAGCCATTTCCAGGACAAACCTGTTCGTTTTCTTAGCAGTCCATGGTATATTCAACACTCTTCTCCAACACCACAGCTCAAAGGCATCAATTTTCCTATCATCCCTATTCATTGTCCAGATCTCTAATGCATAGCAAATGGTTGAAAAGACCATGGCATGTAAGAGGCACACCTTAGTCTCCAGACTGACATCTTTGCACTTAGGTACTTTAGAGAGGTCTCTAACTGCAGCCTTTTCCATTGCAATACGTCTTTTAATTTCCTGGCTGCTGGTGCCAAGAGTGTTGACTGTGGAGCCAAGCAAACCAAAACTGCGAACAATCTCAATCTCTTCACCATCCATTATGATGCTGCCAATCAGCCCAGTGGTGAGAATCTTTCGCTCCATATATAGTAGCATATAAACGTCAAATAGAGATAGCATTTCTTTCTCTTTGCCTATTTGAACACCTTTTATTTCTATGACACTATGAAGAAGAATGTGACATAGAATTGTAGGACAACTCATTCATAACCTACGTTATGCAGATGACACAGATTTGCCTTCTAAAACAGAGGAGGACTTGAAGCACTTGCTGCAGAAGATCAACATCAAGAGAAAAAATATTCTCACCAGTGACAATAGGCAACATCATGATATAAGGAAAAAAGACTAAAATGGCCAATAATTTTATATTAGTTGGGTCCACAATCCACACTCATGGTATCAGCAGTCAAGATATCAGAAGACATATTTTAGTAGGAAAGTCTGCAATAAGAGACCTCTCTAATTCATTTATGAGCAATTATGTCATTTGAGGACTAAGGTGTGTCTGATTCAAGCCATTTTCTTTTCAACCACTTGCTAAGTATTTGAGACCTGGACAATGAATAATTATGACAGAAGAAGAATAGATGACTTTGAAGTCTGGTATTGGAGAAGAGTAATGAATATTCCATGGACTACTAAAAGAACAAACAGACACATCTTGGAGAAGGTGTATTTAGAGTGTTCTATGGAGGCAAATGTTGATAAAACTTAATTTCACATATGTTGTATATGTTCTTAGGAGAGTCTATTCCTTGGTAAGGGACATCACACTTGAAAAGTTAAAGGATTGATATAGAGGAAGATTTTCAACTGGGTAAATTAACACAGTGGCTGCAACAATGAACTAGAATATGTCAGATATTGTGAGAATGGCACAGAGTACAATAGGGTTTAGATCTGTTGTTCATAGAGTTGCTATGATTACTACTTGACCCAATGGCATATAAAAACAACAATAACAACAAACAATAACCCATTGTTATAGCCACATTTTCCTATACAAAATAAAAGTGATGAAAAGGGAATTTCTGTCTGGTTCTTGTTTACAAGGGGAATAAATCCAGTATCTCTCCATTGATATTTAATTCAATTTGTCTTCTCTGAAACTAACAACCATTGCTTGTGTAGTGGTCATGAGTTATGTTGCCAGCCTAAAGGCAGGCAGTTTAATTTTTCTCAGATACTCCTTGAGAGAAAGATGGGCAATCGCCTCCTGTATGATTCAGTCCCTTTGAAACTTGTTAAAGGATCAGCTATGAATTATATCAAGGGTACATAACAACAACCAACACTATTAAGACTAATGTAGGTCATTGATTTTGTGTGTGTGTGTGTGTGTGTGTGTGTGTGTGTGTGTGTGTTTAATTATGTTAAATACTGTCCCTTCTATTCTTATTTTATTAAATGTGGTTGGTTGGTTGGTTTTTATCAAGATGACATTTCATTTTACCAAGTTACTTTTCTGGACAATATGAACATGTGGACATGTGGTTGTTTATATATATATATATACTCACAGATCACCATTAATGTATTCCCTGAATTCAGCTATCCTGCATAAATGATTGAATCCCCCTTATTCATGATGAATGCTTTTTCGGATTAGTGGGAAGGGGGGGAGGGTTGGGTTTTTTTTGTTAGATTATATTGGCTTCTGTTTTGTTGGTAATTTCAATATCTATATTCATGAGGAATAAATATTGGCCTATAAGGTTTTTTGTTCCTTGTGATTTGAGTTTTTTGTTCTGTTTTGTTGTTGTTTGGTGTTCTTTGTTTTTGCTTTTGTGGTTTGTGGGGTTGTTTCTTTTTTTTTAATGTTGTTGTTGTGGGTTTTTTTGTCATGTGATGATGTCTTTGCTTCTTTGCCTGTCTAATGTGTCAATGTTATGTTTGCTTAAGAGAGTCAATTGAGGGGTATTCCATCTTTTTCTATATTTTGATAGAATGTGAGTAGAACTGATACCAGGTCATGTCTTAGTTTGGTAGAATTTTCCATTGAAACCTTTGGACTTGTATTCTGTTGTTGTGTGGTTTTAAGGTTTATTGTTAAAAATGGCTTTCCAGCAATTAAATTTTACTTTATCATGTGGATGGGTAGGAATATGTTGATAGGGTGTGTTAGCCTATAATAAGGGGAGAAACTCATCTTGCCACTTAATTGAGCACACTCAGAGGTAGATTCAAATATCACATCCAGCAAACAAGAAGCAGACATGCAGTACAAATCCTTCTGGAATAGATCCTTCAGTGAGCTAGACTTAGAACAACAGCATTCCAGGCCAAAGCAGAAGACTAGAGATAAAGTTGATCTTGTGACTCCCACCCTGTACAGAATGTAACCAGAGCAAAGAGGCTTTGTCCAATTTTGTTGAACATCTCGGCGGAGTGGAGTCATAACCAGCAATATGGAGAGCCTAAAGCCATGAGGTTTAGGTGCCTGTGAGAATATGTTAGCAGCTGGCCTAACGGAATGATTATATTCTGTTACTAGTCTGAATTATATAGTCTTTTGACTTTACTGATGTGGTTCTATGTGGTCTGTGAGCTATCACAACGTATTTTTGATCCAGTGAAGCAGTAAGATTGGTTTTGGGATGACTAAATATGTATGGAAGCACGTGGGACATATTTGATCTGATGACAATTGCTTTTATGTTGTTGATGTTCTTGACAGGGACCCTTCTTCTTTGTGGAATTGGTAAAGGTCAAATATGGCCATCTTCCCATGGCCCTTTCTAATTTTACAGTTGGTGTCAGAAGTTGATTTCTTTACAACAACTCCAGATTCATGAAAGTGTAGAATTTTGTAAGAGTAAAAAATTAGGAGTTTGGGAAGTGCAGTTAAAATGTCTACTTTTGCTGCTAACATAGAAAAAAGCAAAACAAAACAAAAAAAAAACCAATAAAAAAACCAAAAAACAACAAAAGAAAACTTCAGTTGTTTGGGCTTGAGACAAAGCATAGACCCCTGAGGCAATATGCATATTGATGAAATAATTTAAGTGTAGAGAACAAAGCTGAAGCTGAGAATTCTTTGAAAAGTTTATATGTTAGGTGTTTGTTGATTTAACTTTATGAATATTGCTGCTTTTTCTTCCATATAGTAATGTTAAGATATATTGTAAAAATGAGTGGATATGTCATAAAGATTATTAAGGTTTTTTATTAAGTATAAGAGGAGTATGGTATCAGGATTGGAGGGACACTCACAATATCCTGAATTATGTAGATGACACAATCTTACTTGCTGAAAGTGAAGAGGACTTGATGCACTTTTTGCAGAAGATCCTGTTGCAAAGAAATACAGCCTTTGGTATAGATGACATATCAAAGTCCCCAAAACAGAGATTCTTACCACTGGCTTATAGACAACATCATGATAGATGAAGAGGACATTAGAACTGCTAAGAGCTTCATTTTGCTTGGATCTACAATTATCAGCCTTGGTTCTAACAGTCAGGAAATAAGGAGGCACACTGCACTGGGAAAATCTGCAGTTAGAGACCCCTCCAAATTATTGAGGAGTAATGATGTCAGTTTGAGGACAAGGTGCATCTGATTCAGACTATGCTCTTTCTGGTTACTTGCTATAGATTTGAGAACTGGACCATGAATGAGGAAGGCAGAAAAAGAATTGATGCCTTTGAGTTGTGGTGTTGGAGAAGACAACTGAACATCCCATGGACAGCTAAGAGAACAGAAATGTATTATAAAGGGTGCAGCCAGAGTACTCCTTGGAGGCTAGAATGATGAGCCTTCACCTCACATACTTTGGGCACGTTGCTAGTAGGGACTATTTCTTGAAGAAAGACATGATTCTGGAAAGGGTGGAGGGTTGGTGAACAGGGAGACCCTCAACTAGGTGTATTGACAAAGTGACTGCTGCAGTAGGCTCTTGTATGTCAGAAAGTGTGAGGATGGCACAGGATAGAATAGGGTTCAGCTCTTTTGTTCATAGGGTCATTATGAATTGTACTCTACTCAATGACACCTAACAAAAATAACAACAATATGGAGTAATGTTATGATATATTGTGAGTATGGATATTATAGATTTATAAAGTATGTTATTCCAACCTTCATCTTGTTATAAATTAGATATATTAAAGGAAATATTTGCCCTGAAAAACGCTTGTTTAAAATAGTAAAGTTTGGAGACTCTGGTGGCCTAGTGGTAAGAAGCTGCACTGCAATCCCAGAGGTACATGGTTCGAATCCACCAAATGCACTGCTGGAGAAGGAGGAGCACTCTCCTCCTGTACACGCATGAAAAATAATAAAATAAAATTTAAAATAGTAGAGTTTGCTATAGAGCATGAGTTTAGCCTGGGAGAGGATTAATCCCCTCCCAGCACTCTGAGGAGATTGCATTTTAATGGATTTATGATGGGCAATCTCTTCCCATTTGATTAACTGCCTCTGAAAATCCTCTGTAGGGTCAGCTGTGGGTTGATTCCAACTGGACGGTACTCAACAACAACATAGACCCTTATTGACTGCATAAATACCCCAATCTCCTATGGAACTAAGAGCTTTTGTCCAAATTTGTTGGACATCTATGGCAGGTCTACCAGGACTGGAGAGATGTGTAATCTGTTAAAAATTTTTGGACCTAGTAAAATAAAAGAGTTTGGAATTAGTAAATCAAAATATATTTAGACCCAGTAAAGCAGTAAGATTTCTCATAAATAACTGTTGTTTTTAAATGAGTGGTTGAGTGGATTATGACTCATATGACCTTATGCACAATAGCTCTGAACCCAGTTCTATCTGGAACCAATATCACTGTCTCTGACACACCCACCCTCACTACTCCATTTATTGTTACTCCAGCTAACAAGGTTTTCCTCTTCTGTGCTGTCCATCGACTCTTAGAAGCATGATACTTCTTCAAAGACTGGTTTCTCCTGACTATCCTGACTACATTCCCAAAGCATGATCAATGGAGCCTCAAAACCCTTGCCTTAAGGAGGAGCTTGGTTTCATCCTCCCCAGAACAGATCTGTTTGTTTTCTTGGCTGTCCATGGTACATTCAAAATTCTCCTCTAGCGCTACAACTCAAAGGCACAAATTTTTATTGTATCATCCTTGGTCATTGTCCAGGTCTCTGATGCAGAACAAATAATTGTGAAGACCATAAATAATATCAGATAGTAAAATGCTTGATTACATTAAATAACTATATAGTAATTGTTGTTGTTGTTTGTTGTTGTTAAGTGCCATCGAGTCGCTTGCGACTTATAGTGACCCTATGCATAAGAGCCCTAAACACCATTCTATCCTGTGCCAACCTTGCCATCTCTAACACACTCATTCCCACCACTCCACAAACAGAATTGATCCATTTCATCGAGGGTCTTCCTCCCATGTCCCTCCACTTTCCCAAATATGATGTCCCTCTCCAAGGACCAGTCCCTCCTTGCAACAAGCGTAAAGTATGTCAGATGAAGCTTCAAATCCTTGACTCCAGGGAGCATTCTGGCTTCACCCTCTCCAGGACAAACCTGTTTGTTCTCCTAACAGTCCATGGTATATTCAATACTCTTCTCCAGCACCGCAATTCAAAGGCATCAATTCTCTTTCTATCATCCCTATTCACCATCCAATTCTCTGATGCATAGCACGTAATTGCAAAGACTGTACCCTGGATCAGGCGCACCTTAGTCTCCAGTCTGACGTCATTGCACTTCAGTACTCTTGAGAGGTCCCTCACAGCTGACTTACCAATGCAATTAATCTCCTGATTTCCTGGCTGCTGTTACCAAGAGTGTTGACTGTGGAACCAAGTAACTAAAACTGTTAACTATCTCAATTTATTCACCATCCATACTGATGCTGCCAATTGGCCCAGTGGTGAGAATTTTTGTTTTCTTGATGTTGAGCTTCAATTCATATTGAAGGCTGAAGTCCTTGACCTTCTGCAGCAAGCACTTCAGGTCCTCAATTGTTATGTACACATATAAAAAGAATGGAAAAATTTGTCAGAAGTTAATGATATATTTATTCTGAAATTAATACTATTATATTGGAAAAAATAAGAAACAAATTTACAACAGAAGTAGTTTGAATAAAATAGAAAAAGATCTTTCAACTTTAAAATTTAGAAAATAATTTTAAATACTTTCTATATATATGGTACATTTTCAGTTTTATTAGAAAAATTAAATTTATAATATTTATATAGAGAAAGTTGTTTATATAGAAGATGACAAATGATTTCAAAACAGCAGGAAGATATGCATATTTTAATTATAGTTTTTATCAAAAATAATATTTAACTTTAACATTAAGTTGAACTTTTTTTGCTTCAATTATGATTAAATAACACAATGCAAAAAATATATCTGTGAAATGTGTAACAAAGCATGGAAAGTGTTAGAAACAGAAGAAAAATTGTATAGGCTAGAAGAGCTTTTAGTAGTGATATACATGGATATATATGTTAAAGCTGTGAAAGGACTAGATGCAGCCTCTTATTAGCTGTATGAACTAGTTCAACTGAGTTAACCTTTCTAATCTTAAATTTCCTACATATAAACCCTAATGCAATAAGGAAGCAAGAGACAGAGTTTAAAGTCTAGTAGGGGAAAAGATAGACAATTATCTTAGAATGCGAGAAGAGTGACCCATGCAGCTGTGTAGGGGTCAGAAAAGCCTACCCAGAATAAATAACACCTAAAGTAGTATTGAAAAATGTGTGGGAGCTAGCCAAGAAAATAGAGGAAATGAGTAAGAGTGGCAGAATAAAAAAATATTGAATAATTGAAGAGAGGAAATCTACAGATAAGTAAGTTTGGCAGTTGAAAGGAATACATTGCAGGAGCACATAGTGCAAAGGAGGCAGAGTTCAAAACTGAAGCAGAAGAGTTACAGTGTCCAGATTTAGATGAAATCTCAGTATCCATATTTATATGACATCTGAAAGGCTTAATAAGTCTAATTAATAATTTAAAATTAACCTATGTGATACTTAAGGCCTTGGAATGGTAGTAAACAGATAGGAAGAGCAATTTCAACTTTAAAACTATCATTTGGTTGTGATATATAAAATACAGTTGTGAAAGTAAAATAAAATGTATGTTTTTATTGCTGTTGTTGTTGTTATGTGCCGTCGAATCACTTGCGTCTCATAGCGACCCTATGTACAACAGCCCTAAACTCTGCTCTGTCCTGTGCCAATCGCACTATCTCTGACACTCCCATCCTGATTACCCCAGTCACTGAATCAATCCACCTCATAGAGGGCCTTCCACTCCTGAGCTGTCCTTCCACCCTCCCAAGCATGATGTCCTTCTCCAAGGATGGGTATCTCCTTACAATATGCCCAAAGTTTGCCAGACGAAGCCCCAGAATCCTTGCCTCCAAGGAGTAGCGTGTTTTAACCCTCTCTAGGATGAATCTGTTTGTTTTCTTGGCAGTCCATGGACATTCAATACTCTTCTCCAGCACCACAGTTCAAAGGCATCAATACTCGATAATAACTATAACTTGTCCATCCCAGTTAATAGCCTAGAACAATTAGACAGAGAAACAGTATTGTTTACTCCCATTTGTTCTATTTTTAAATATTAGATATTATGCAGCTTCTTTTTATGAAATTAATATTACTCATGAACATTGCCAACTCAATACTCATCTTTGCTTCAATGAGCTCTGCTTGAAAAAATTTACTTCTTCCTTTTCTGTTTATTCAAATTCTAGTTCCATTCAAGTTCTAACTATTTTAATTATTTATTATTTAACATGGAACTCAGCTATCTTTCAAATATTAAGTGGATCCAGATCAAATAAAATAAAAATATAAAGTCATGTTCCTTAAGACATTAGGATTTGATTTTGTTGAAAGCCTCTTCCATTGAATTGCTTTTTTGTTGTTGTTATATGTAGAAACCTTCAAATGAATGTACATTTTCTGTATAATATTCCCAACAAGAACAAAATAAATAATTTTTTTTAAAGAAGATCTCATCAGAAGGGAGATTTCCTGCTACCAAGACAAAGGTGGATGACTTTAATCCGTGGCCCTCAGGCCTGATTTTGGTCTTGGTCAATCATTCTTCTAGGTCATATAGCCCTGGTATGTCCACATGCTGCACAGAGGTAACTCATGGCTGCTGGGAAGCTGAACACTGTGAAATTAATGTGTCAAATGCGTTAATGGTTACCCATGGTGGACAGTGTTTCGTAGAGCTCCCCGATTAAAACAAGCTTGGAAACAGGAGTGGCATCCACTTCCAAAATAGCTTACCTCTGGAAACCTTATGAACCTTGAGAAATTATGAGTCATACAAGTGTTCAGGTCTATCATTCACAGGGTCACCTACAAAACAACACTTAGAACAACAACAGTCGACTTCCAAGAAAATAAATAGGTATATCTTGGAGAGAGTGTAATCAAGTTTCTCCTTGGAGGCAAAGATTTTTTTTTTTTTTTATTTTGTGTGCGTGTACCGTCAAATCAGATCTGACTGGTAGGAGGCAAAGATTTTGAAGCTCTGTCTCATATATTTTGGGCAAACGGCCAGTAGGAACCAGTCTTTGGAGAATGGCATCGTGCTTGCAAGGGTGAAGTGACATTACAGGAGAAGATGACTCCGGATGAGATGTATTGAAAAAGTAACTGGGGCAATCGTGGTAGATGTTTCTGCATCAGTGAGAATGGATCAGGACGGGGTTGGCTTCAGAGCTGCTTTACTAAGGTAGCTATGAGTTGCATATGACTTGATGGCCCATAACAACAACCAAGGTTAAAATGTGTTTCTTTTCTTTGACTTCACTGAATCCTCATTGTATTTGGGTAGGGGGAATGTTTAAATTTTCAGTATTGTAATGCAGGATGCAGGAGCAATGATTTTTTAAAATCTCTACCTAACTTGGGAGAGACTGGAGAGCATTATGCTAAATAAACTATCTCAGACTCATAAGGACAAATACAGGATAAAACCAATATTGTAGCAATAGAAGATAGCTAGTAAAACATGTTTAAGGATCCAAGGAGAGAAAGGGAGAAACAGGGAGGGGAGGATGGGTAAGAGGGTAATCATAGGGTTACACAATTTTCTGGGTAGAGGAAAAAGGTGGAAAAAGGAAATGGAAAAGATCCAGTGTGAAAAACTAGGTATATAAACATTGTAAGTAAATCGGTATAAAAGAAAAATTGTGTTCAAATTTTTTCTTCTATCCATTTAAAAACCAAAATATATACTAGCATTCTAACTCTTAGATCACCTGGTGTGTAAGAAATTGCACTGCTAATCCATAAGGGCGGGGAGAAGCTTGCCTCCAGAAATTCTATGAACTTGGAGAAATGATGAAAGTTTCGTGTTCAAGAATTTCATTCATACAGTTACTATGGGTCGTCTATGACTCTACGGCACTTAACAACAACAACAATCCAAAAGTAGGCTGTTGTTGGAATCAACCGAGGTAAGATATGAGTTTGTTCCAACTCGGTTGCAATGAGTTGTTGTTGTTGAATTATATCTCCTTTAAGTTTCTAGATAATCCTGTGTGATTTTAGCTACTTATTGTTTTATTAATTAGCTATATTTTAAACTCCACAGTGGTATTCAATAATAACAACTAGTGTCTTACCAAGTGCTAGATATTTCTGCTCAAATCAAACATCACTGCTCTCTAGCTTCCATGTATCTCACTCATTTTATGAAAGAATGATATATTGTGAATTGCCTTCAAGTTACTTCCAATTCATAGAGACACTATGTATAACACAGAAAACTTGCCTAGTTCTGCACTACCCTCCAAATCCTTGGCCACGCATAAGGTCATGGTTGCAGTCATCTCCTTGAGAGCCTTCTTCATTTTCAATTCCCTTCTTCAGAAACTCATCCTTTCTGATGTGGCAAATGTGTTTAAAATCCAGTCTCCTTTCCCCACTTCCAAGCCGCATTAGGCTTATACTCTTCCCAAGGTAGATTTGTTTATCTCTTAATACATTGTATATTCAATATCATTTGGTATCACAATAAATCCAAAGGCACAAATTCTTCATCAGTCTTCTTCATTCACTGTCCAGCTTTCACATACTTATGAGATAATTTAAAACTTAAGGGGAAAAAAATGTTTCATAAAGACCTTATATGCAAGTAAAGCATACATTCTTTTTAATTCCTCCATGTCCTTCAATCCACATATCAAGTCTGGCAACAGTGATTTTATATGCCAAAACAATGACAATGAAATCTGCTTCTGTCAAATCTATGTGAACTCATAGCAAGCAAGTATATAGGCTAGAGAAGAATTGATAGTTTCTGTTTTGTAGTTGCTGGTGGGTTTTGACATTTACTCTTAAGGTTAGAGCTAAGTGTTTTACCTGAGTCATGAGGGTTCCTTAAGCATTACAATGACTCACGAATTCAAGCTTTCTTTTTTATTGTAATGCATTTGTTTTTCACCTTAACTCTTTTATCTACTTCAAAGTAAAAATTTCTTCCTCATTAATTTTCTGTTATCAAATTTCTTTTCAACAGTGCGTACTGTTGAGAGCTCCATACTGTCACTGGACTGAATTTTAAAATAAAATATGGATCATCCTTGTTTTTATTCTCTACTTTAATATTTTATATTTATGTTCAGGTCATTTAAGATGTGTTCGTGTGTGTACATTTGCGTGTTTCTATTGGTCAAATTAATTACAACTCCTAGTGACTCATTTGATAGAGCATAATTGTCTCATAACATAGAGTATCCTGAGTTATAATCATTCTAAAAGCAGTTGATCAACTCTTTCTCCAGTAGAATAGCTCCGCAGTTATGCTTACTGTTTTATCTTTCTTTCTCTATCTCCGTAGATATGTGTGTGTATATGTATGTGTGTGTAAGTGTGTGTGTATGTGTATGTGCATGTATAAACACATGTATATGTTCATTGCCAACTTGAGGACCCCTAACAGCAATAAGGAGTTGTACTGCCGATACAAAAGCACATGGTTCAAATTCATCAGCTATTTCACAGGATAAAGACGGGATATCTCTTAATATGCAATGTATAGCCTTTGAAAACACACTGGAGGGTCAGATTTGAGTTGGCTGCAATTAAAAAACACATGATAATAAAAAAAAACTATGAGCTATCTTTAAGAAGATTGAGCAAAAACATCATGGTCTTGATCAGGTACACCTTAGACTCTAAACTGACACTGTTGCTCCTTAGAACTTTGGAGGTATCCTTAACATGATAATTTCCTAATGCAACTTCTTTTTTATATTCCCTAACTCCTTGTACCAAAGGTGTTGATTGTAGATGCAAGCAAGATGAAGTCATCAACAATCTCAATCTTCTTACCATTTATCATGATACTGTCTATTGGCTTAGTGTTGAGGAATTTTGTTTGCTTGTTGAGATATGATTCATATGGAAGGCTGAAGTCTTTGACTTTCTGTAGCAAACACTTCAAGTCCTCCTCAGTTTTAGGATTGCAAAGTTGTACAACAGCTCTGAACCATGCTTTTTGTTGAGGCAACAAAGATATATCTACCCCCATTAACCCACACACTGAATCTATTTTATCCAGAGCCTTCCTCTCTTGCACTGCCCCTCAAGCCTTCCAAGTATGTTGTCCCTCCATGGATTGGTCCATGACCAAAGTATGTCAGATGAAGCTTCAAGATCCTTGCCTCCAAGTAGCAGCCTGGTTTCACCCTCTCCAGGAGAAACATATTTGTTGTCCTAACAGTCCAAGGTATATCCAGTACTCTTCTCCAGCATTACAACTGAAAAGCATCGATTTTTCTCCTATCATGCTTAGTCATTGTCCAGCTCTCAGACGTATCAGAAGTAATTGTAAAGACCATGGCCTGGATCAGGTGCACCTTATTCTCCAGACTGGCACTATTGCTTATTAGTACTCTGGAGAGGTCCTTGACAGCAGATTTTCCCAATGTAATTCATCTTTTGATTTCCTGGCTGCTGGTACCAAGAGTGTTGATTGTGAAACCAAGTAAGCTGAAGCTGTTAACATAACAATATCAATTTCTTCACCACTATCACGATGCTGCCAATAGTCCCAGGGGTGAGAATCTTTGTTTTCTTGATATAAAGCTTCAATCCACATTGAAAACTGCAGTCCTTGACCTACTGAAGCAAATGTCTCATTCAAATCCTTCTCAGTTTAAGCAAGCAAGATTGTTTTATCTGCATAACACAGGTCGTTGATGAGTTTTCCTCCAATCATAGAGCCCAGTTTCCAATATGATCTTTCCTGTATATAGATTGAAACAGTATAGTGATAGAATGCCTCCCTGGAGTACATATTTCCTGATTTTAAATCATGAAGTGTTTCCTTGCTCTGTTCTGATGACAATCTCCAGGTCTAAGTATAGGTTTCACATAAGCACATTTAAGTATTCTTTGATTCCCATTCTTCTCAGAGTTAGCGACAATTTGTTGTGATTCACACAGTCAAATGGCTTTGCATAGTCAGTGAAACACATACAGACATTTCTCTGGTATTGCGTTCAGCTAAGATCCATCTAAAATTGGCTATAATTTCCCTAGTGCCAAGGCTTCTTCTAAACCTAGCCTGCAAATCTTGCATTTCTCTGTTGAGGTGATGTTCCAATCATTTTTTGACAACTTTTAGCAGGATCTTGCTTGCAATTAATATTGATAGTGATTGATAATTTCTACATTCTGTATAATCATCTTTTTGGGGGAATAGAAATATATATGGATTATTTCCAATCAGTTGGCCAGGTAGTTGTCCTCCAGATTTTTTTTGCACAGTCATTTGAGCACATTCAGGGCTACACTATTTTGTTGTTATATCTCATTTGGTATTCTATCAATTCCCGTGGCCTTGTATTTTGCCAGTTTCTTCATAGCAATGTGAACTTCCTCCTTTGTTATTGTTGGTTCTTGATCACCATTTCCTGAAAAGATTATATGTCACTCAATTATTTTTGGTACAGTGACTCTGTGTATTCTTTCTATCATGTTTTGATGCTTCTGGATCATTCAAAATGTTGTCCATAGCATATTTAAATATTGGGACTCTTGACTTTAATTTCTTCTTCAGTTCTTTCAACTTGAAAAGTACTGAATAAGTTCTTCCCTTTTGATATTGACTCTAGGCCTTTGCACATGTCTTCATGAGCTGCCCTTTGAAATCTTCTGTTCAACTTTTTAACTTCCTCATTTCTTTGCTTTGCTTTGTCTTCATGAGCTGCCCTTTGAAATCTTCTGTTCAACTTTTTAACGTCCTCATTTCTTTTCTTTGTCCTGGCATCTTGGCATTCTAGTGCAATATTCAGAGTCTCCTTTGACATCTATCTTGGTCTTTTCTTCCTCATCTGTCTTTATAATGACTTTCTACTTACTTCATAGTTGATATTCTTTTTTTAATTATTATTATTTTTGTGTGAGTGTACCGTTAAATCAGATCTGACTGGTACAGGAGGAGACTGCCCCTCCTTCCCCGGCAGAGCCTCTGGGATTGTAGTTGCAGCTCCTTGCCACTAGGCCCCCAGAGTTCCCCCATAGTTGATATTCTTGATATCATCCCACAGCTAGCCCTGTTTTCTTCATTAGTATTAAAGTTTCAAATTTGTTCTTAAGATGATTTTTAAATTAAGATGGATTGGACTTAATATTTTGGCTTTTGTATCTAATTTTCTTTAGCTTCAATTAAAACTTGCACATGAATAGTTTATGATCTTTTACACATTCAGTTCTGCCTGGTTTTCACAACTGATATTGAGCTTCCCCAATGATTTTTTTTTTCCACAGATGTAATCAATCTAATTTCTATGTAGACAATCAGGTGAGGTCCTTATTTATAGCTGTAATTTATATTTTTTATAAAAGATGTTTTCAATAAATGCATCATTGATTGTATAAAATTCTATCAGTCTCTTTCCAGTATCATTTCTGCCACCAAATCTGTATTTTGTATTAGTCCTCCTTCCTTGTTCTCATCTTTTGCATTCTATTCACCCATTATTATTAATCAATCTTGATTTCATATTTGGTAAATTTGAGACTGCAAAAATTGGTAGAAATCTTCCATTTTCTCCTCTTTGGCTGTACTGTTGGTCCCTATACTTGAATGACAGTGGTATCGGCACTTTGAATGTGTATGAACAATATCCAGTCACATTGTAATTCAGGGTGGATCTAAGATAGTCTTTTTTTGCTATGAATGCAACTCCATTTTTTCTGACTTCTTCATTCCTGGCATAGTAGATCATATGATTGTCTGACTCAAAGTAACCTGTGACAATCCATCTTAATGCACATTCATGCCTACCATGTCAATATTTTCCCTTTTCATTTATTTTTTTAACAATGTCCAATTTTCCAATGTTCATATATTCACATTCCAATTATTCATGTTGTTAAGTGTCATTTAGTTGAGTACAACCCATAGAGACCCTATGGAAAACAGATCTGAAACCTGTACTATCCTGTACCAACCTCATCATCTCTGACACACTTGTACTAATTGCTACAGTCATCTGTTTTGGTGACCCTTCACCTCCTATACATGATGTCCTTCTCCAAGTAATTGTCTCTCCAAGAGACAAGCCCAACATGTGTGAAATGAAGCTCTCTTATCTTGCCTCTAAGGAACACTTTGACCACCTTTTCTTGAAGACATATCTGTTCTTTTGGCAGTCCATAGGATATTCAGCACTCTTATACACTACAGTTTAAGACATAAACTATTATTCTGTCCTCCTTATTCCCTTTCCCACTCTCTAATGCAAAGCAAATAATCCAGAAGACCATGGCCTGGATCAGACACATCTTAGTATCTAGACTGACACTGTTGTCATTTAACACTGAGGATATGACCTTGACTGCAGATTTTCCCACTACAACTCCTCTTTTAATTTCCTTACTGCTGTTTTAAAGAGTGTTTGTGGATCAGACAAAGTTGAAAGCATTAACAACCTCAGTCTTCTTTCCATCTGTCATGATGTGGCTTATTAACTCATTGGTGAGAATCTTATTTTGTTGATGTTGAGATGCAATAAATATTGAAGGCTGCTGTCCTTGATCTTGTAAACACATGCTTCAACTCCTCCTCAGTTTTGGCCAACAAAGTTGTACCATCTGCATAACACATGTTGATGAGTCTTCCTCCTGAAGCTATATTGCTCTTCATAAGTAAATTTCAGGGCTTCAAAATGATCTGTTCACAATATAGATGAAAAAAATATGGACATAGGATACATCCCTGATGCTTGTCTTTCTAGATTTTGGACTATACCATGTCTCCTTGCTTTGTTTGGACAATAGCTTCTTGGTGTAGGTATAAGTTTCTCATGAACATCATGAAAAACTAATGGTTCTTGGATTCTTGTACTTTTCAGTGTTAGTCACAATTTGTGTGTGTGTGTGTGTGTGTGTGTGTGTGTGTGTGTGAGAGATCCATATAATTAAATTCCTTCCCAAAGTCAATAAAACACAAATAGATATCTTTCCATTCCTCTCTGCTTTCAGTTAATATCTCTCTGACATAAGCAGTGAGACCACTCCTGCCACAGCCTGGTCTTAATGCAGCTTGCACATATGTACTGTTCTAGGCCTTTTTGCATAATCGTCAGTAAGGTTTTGCTTGCATGTAATGTTAGTGGTATTGTTTGTTAATTTCTACATTCTGTTGGATCACTTTTTTGTGGAATGGAAATGAATATGGATATGGTTGTGTAAATTGGCCAGGTACTGAAATTGCCACGTACATACAAACATAAAAATATTTTCCCTACATTTCCACAATATTTATATATAGATTCCATCCTTTCTTATTTATAACATATCTATTTAGCATATTAATCTAGTACTCCAGTTAAATGTTTTACCATAACCATTCAAAACAGTAAGTGAAAGTGAAAACTAAATACACCACCTGTTTTGTTTTAATTTTGAGGTTTTTTTTTCCCCACCCCCAGACATTTTATCTCTCTTATATTAACAAGTATCTCTCATGTCTTTCTAAGGCTATTATCTTACCTCTACCAGTTAAAAGACATCTGATCTAAGGAACAGTTGAGGCAGAAGATTTATTCAGCTTTTAGAATTGCAAATTACACTCCACTCAGTCAATTCTGTGTATAGATGAGTAGAATCCTCTTCTCAGCAAACTGTTTCCTCCTATCTCTGCTTAATAACTTTTTGGCTTTAACTCTATTTTATCTGTTTCAAAAGTCCTTATTGACTGAAAAAAATCATATTTCTTGAGTTTTTTTTTCTATCATTGCTCTTACTTGTAAATATTGCCATTGTACCAAAGTTTATATGTAACAAAGGAATTCACCAGAGCTTTGTTAATTTTTACCAGCTTTACAGGTTGAAAACTCTTAAGTCTTCATTGCTTCAATGTCTCAATTCCTTTCTACTGGCCAAATTACTTTTCACATTTCCTTATTTTAAGCATTTTAATTGCAGATGTAAAATAAAGTTTCAGTTATGATTGTGACTCAATAATGTTGTTGTTATGTGCCATCGAGTCGTTTCTGACTCATAGCGACCCTATGCACAACAGCTCTAAACCCTGCTCTATCCTGTGCCAACCACACCGCCTCTGACACACCCATCCCGATTACCCCAGTCACCGAATCAATCCATCTCATAGAGGGTCTTCC
>NW_006399786.1:13158070-13178992 GCF_000299155.1 Elephantulus edwardii | reverse complement strand
AGTCCCTTCAGAAAATATCTTCCCTTGTCCAACCCATGATCTGACAGTTTGTATCTTAAGCTTTCTTGGCTTCTGTGATTCCAAAAACGTTGACTGCTGACATTTTTCTTTTGACCAGTGTCTCTTAAGTTTAGTTGTGCTGTCTCCAAGGGAAGGTGACGTGTCCTGCAGAACTTCTGTGTAGATTATGTTTCCCCTTCTGTGAAAAACGCCTGTCCGTTCTGGTGGGAGCAAGCCCTTGGAAGCTCTGACAAGCGTGGTCTTGTGCGGAAGTGAGGCTTGAGGGCCGCAGGGACCGCAGGTAAGCAACGGACTCAATAATAGTAATCAAATTTAACAAAAGAAGCATAAATAAAGCCCTTTTGGGGGTTTCTTTGTTATTTTATCCCATATAACCTAAAAAATGGGTTTATAGTGGACATAGATCAATGGGGACTGGTTTCATGAAATGTAATGGACGGGAATAATCATTATGAAGAAATATGTGAAAAACATATATATGCATTGTAAAAAGGTTGAAATTCTAAAAACAAATTGAAAAACAATTGTATATGAATATATGAAACAAGAATATATGAATTCTGTAGGTAAAATAGTACAAAATTTAAAAAAATAATGTGATCTTAGGCTGGTGTGGCAGCTCTGGGCAGACATGAGGGGCATAATTTACTTTCTGGTGTACTACTTTTGATTTTGGTTTTGGTTTGTTTTTCTTTTTTTGGGTTTTTTTTTTGGTGGTTTTAAGTTTTTTTTTTTTCCAATTATTTTTATTAATTCATTTCTATCATTTTGGCAGATATTTTCAAGATCATCTAATAGTCTAAAGTGATTGCTAGTCTATGACAAATTATATCCCTATTTAAGGCACTAGAAATGAAAAATGAAGGAAAAATGACCCATTCACTTCTTTTTCTAGAATTTGTCAGAGCTACACGTAGAGATGTATGTTCCTATTGTACTGTAGTGTTGGAACCAACCCGTAGATGACCCTCAGGTGGGTTTTCTGGGGCAGTTAATCACATGAGAGGAGGTCATCCATCCTTCTCGCACAAAACAGCTGGTAGCCTCAAACCATGTGCCTGTGGATTGCTGCACAACTTCTTGCCAGTAGGCCACCAGAAGTCACATAGAGATAGCCGTATTGAATTTATTCTTTTTGTCACTTTGGGATGCTTAATGTTAGGAAGTCTGGAAAGTATAATGATTTTCTATCAAAAAAGAAAGGAAATAACCCACAAATACCAGCAACAATGAAATTAATTATTGGAAATCTCTAACCAGTCTATGCCAGGAAATTCGGAGAATAGCTGTCTCGGCGATGGATTGAAAGAGGTCCATAATTGTTCCCATTCCTAAGAAAGGTAATTATGGAAACTATCAAACAATGTCATTGATATCATAAACAAGCAAAATACTACTGAAGTTAATTTAAAAAAAATAGCTAGAACAGTACATAGATAGGAAAATGCCAGAAGTTCAAGCAGAATTTAGAAGAGGCCATGGCAACAGTAATATCATTGCTGATGTCAGATGGATCCTGGCTGAGAGTAAGGAATACCAGAAGGATGTCTATCTGTACTTTATTGACTATGCAAAGGCATTTCACTTTGTGGATCATAACAAGTTGTGGCTGACATTGAGAAGAATTGGAATTCCAGAGTTCTTGTTTGTGCTCATGTAGAACATACACCTGGACCAGCAGTGTACCAGGATTATATTCTTTCTCCATACCTATTCAATCTGTATGCTGAACAAATTATCTAAGAAGCTGTACTCTATGAGAAGGAGTGTGGCATCAGGATTAGAGGGAGACTCATCAATAACCTGCGTTATACAGATGACACAACTGTGCCTGCTGAAAGTAAAGAGGACTTGAAGCACTTGTTGCAAAAGATATATGAATGCAGCCTTCAGTATGGATTACATCTCAATTTCAAGATGACAAAGATTCTTACCATTGGACCAATAGGCAGTGTCATAAGAGATGAAGAAGAAATTGAAACTATTAAGTTTCAACTTACTCGGGTCCATAATTAACACACTTGGTACCAGCAGTCAGGAAATAAGGAAATGCATTGCACTGGGAAAGTCTGTAGTTAGGGACCTCTCCAATTTGTTGAAGAGTAATGATGTCAGTTTGAGGACTAAAGTACATCTGATTCAGGCCATAGTCTTTTCTGATTACTTGCTTGCTATGCACCTGAGAGCTGTACAATGAATAAGGATGACAGAAAAAAAGAATTAATGCCTTTGAGCTGTAGTATTGGAAAAGAGCACTGAACTTCCCATGGATGGCCAAAAGAACAGATATGTCTTCGAAAGGGCACAGCTGGAGTGCTCTTTGGAGGCAAGAATGATGAAGCTTTGCCTCACATACTTTGGTCATATTGCTAGAAGGGGCTATTCCTTGGAGAGCAACTTAATTCTGGGAAGGATGGAGGGTCAACAAAGGAGAGGAAGACCTCAACCAAGTGGATAGACATGGTGACTGCTGAAATGGGTTCTTGTGTGTCAGGATGTGTGAGGATGGTGCAGGATAGAACAGGGTTCAGATATTTTGTTTATAGGATCACTATGAGAACCTAGCAATGACATTTAATTAATGGTATCTATGAATAAGTGAATAGTTTTGCAAATTATGGAAAATTATTATATTACATATCTAATATTAATTAATATTATGTATATTAATTAGAACTTTGAATGTTTCATTTCTACATTTATTATTAAGTTCTGATGGCCCCGTTGTAAGAAACAGTGCTGTAATGACAAAGGTAAGTGATTTGAATCCACCAGCTACTTCAAAGGAGAAGGATAGGAAATCTTCTCTGGTATAATTAACTGTCTCTGAAAACCCTCTGGAGGGTCATCTATGAGTCAGTTCTGACTCAATAGTACACAACAACATAAACAGAGTAAATGTAAAATATTTTACTTCTAGGCTTATTAAAATATACATATAGAATAAATAAATGTATATATTTAGTTGTTTACTCAATAATAGTTACATAATCTATAGTTAATATAGTTAATTATGTAAAATGATTATTATATAGAAGAATTTTCAAAATCTGTTGAAGGGCTGATATTATTGTTAAAAGCAAGGTACATAATGAAGAAAAAAATATAAAGACCAAAGCTTGACACGCTATAATATTTTGTACTCAAGGAAGTGAGGGGATTTCAAGATAGTGGAAAAAAAGGAGTCAAGTAAGAAGAGAATATAGACATTGTTCTTAAAAATCAAATAAAATTAACATTTCAAACACATATTTAAAATAGCAAATATGATTGATAAATAACAAACATGAATGATGAATAGTGTAGAAAGGACAGATAACAAGTAGTAAAAATGTTATTACTGGATTTGGCAATATTCTCTCAAATCCATTTTTTTAAGTGGAAAGGTGGGTACAGAAACATTTCTGGATTACTTGAAAGAAAATAGAAAAAAATAAATGACTATCAGAGAATATGAGGAGTGAGAATTATGCTGAAAGAACAGAGGGAGAGGAAATTTTAGCTGGAGGGAAATGAAGATTAAAAAAAGAAAAATTATATAATAGAAATGAACAGGTTTATCTTGAGGATGGAAAAACTCAGAGAAATCATTGTTGGAAGCTTGGCTTTGTAGAGAATGGTGAGTTTGAAGTAAGTGAATCGAATTTTTAAAAGAAAACTTGATCTGGATGCCTTGATATTCAAAATGTATTAACAATATACCTAATAAAGGGTAATTGATGAATCATAATTAATTCCCTAAAATATATGAATAATTGCATGAAACACAATCTTGATAAGCAAAGGACAATGTATATGAATGATTTTATGACAAATAGTTAAAAAATACTCATGTGGAATTTATAACAAGAATGCAAGGAGGGTTCAAAAGAACAAAAACAATTAATAGTATTCATCACATTAACAAAACAAAAAATGAGTCACATGATCTTATCAATTAATACAAAAAGGCCTTCAAAAAATACAACATTTCAACAAAATACAACAGTTCTTCCTGATCAAACACTCAGTAAAAAAGAAATAGAGCAAAATTTTCTCAACATTGTGAAAAGTATATATGCAAAGCAAAGACCCAGTAATTTTCAACAATAGACTAGAGGCAATCTCCTTGTAATAGGGACCAGGCAAGAATGTCCACTATCATCAATCTTATTCAGTATTTTATTGAAAGTTCTGGCTAGTTCAATAAAACAAGAGATACAAATACGAGGAGTCTAAATTGACAAAGAAGTGGTAAAAGTGTTGCTATACACAACTGATGGGATAATGTTCGCTAAAAACCCTAAGACTCAACAACAGTAATAAAAAAAAAAAATACCCTGTTAAACCTAGTAGACCAATTAAGTAGAGTAGCAGGATATAAGAGCAACATAAAAATACTCACTGAATTTCTCTACAGCAACAAAGAAAATATGAAAAAAGTAACCAGGAAAGCAATCCTGCCTATAATAGCCAACCATGAAATGAAATGTTGTTGTTGTTAAGTGCTGTCGAGTCGTAGGCGACTCATAGTGACTGACCCTAGGAATGACAGTCCTCAACCCTTGTGTGACTTTCATCCTTTCTCCAGGTTCATAGGGTTTCTGGAGGCAAGCTGTTTTGGAAGTGGATGCCACTCCTGCTTCCAAGCTTGTTTTAACTGGGGGAATTCTACCAAACACTGTCTGCCATGGGTAACCATTAACACATTTGACACATCAGTGTCACAGTGTACAGCGTCACAGCAAACACAAGTTACCTCTGTGCGGCAAGTGGACATACCAGGCTATAGGGGGAAAAAAAGAAAGAAAATGATTATATATTAAAAAACCAAATTAATGTGCCCGTCTCAGTATTTCAATGAAGAATTTAATTTTCAGACAAAAAAAAAATGTTCTTATGAATACACCTAGAGGACCTCTGGTGGCCTCGTGGTAAGAAACTGCACTGCAATTTGAAAGGGATGTGGTTTGAACCCACTTGTTGCTCCACAATTAGAAGAAAGAGTAATCTCCCATCTGATTTACTGTCTCTGAAAACCAGCTGGAGGGGCAGCTATGGGTCAGTTCTGATTTGATGGCACAAGACAAGAAGAACAAAGTTTTTATAAGAAAAATTACAAAACAAGACTACGGAAGTCAGAAGAAATCTAACAAAATAGAAAAATATTCCTTGCTCATGGATAGGAAGACTCAACATAGTGAAAATTATTATCCTAGCAAACCTAATCCATAAGTTCAAGGCAGTTTCAATACAATACCAAATTCATTCTTTAAGAAGATAGAAAAAAGCTTCCTGGTAGCTGGTGACACTCCACGACAAAAAAAAAAAATGGACAGTGTGCAGGGGTCACTGACGTTGGACAATGTGACTGTGAGGTTCACCTGGGAGGAGTGGCAGCTCCTGGCCCCTGCTCAGAAGGCCCTGTATTGGGACGTGATGCTGGAGACTCACACCCACCTGGTGTCCGTTGGTGAGGACACCCTCCTGTGCCATTTCATTTCCAGCTGCTAAACAATTGGGATGTCTGTGGCATTGAGAAGTGTATGATTCTCAGTCCACTTTCACCCTCTATAAGTAGGAATATTCTTTCTCTTCTTGAAAGCAAAGTCTTTACGTTGTAAGCTTGAAGTTTTCATGCTTTTCCACCACAAATAAACATTTTGCAGTGTACACACACACACACACACACACACACACACACACACAAAGATAGAAAAGCAATTTTGAGTTTCACTCGGAAAGGAAAGAGACTCAGAATAAATCACTCTTCTGGAAAATACATAATTAGGAAGCATCTCATGCTTTGGTCTCAAAACGTACTACACAGCCATAGTAATCAAAACAGCATGCTATTGGTACAATGACCTACAGATCAGTAGAATATAATTGAGCACCCAGAAATAATTCCATCTACCTTCAATCTACTGGTAATTGACAAAGGAACAAAGCCCGTTTAAAATGAGACAACACCAGCCTCTTTAACAAATGGTGCTGGCAAAACAGGGCATCTACCTGTAGAAAACTGAAACAAGGTCTACATCTCACACCATACACAAAAAAGCAACTTGAAATTGGGTCTGAGAGTAGGAGTAATTCTTAAAACCATAAAAGACAAAATGAGAACAAACTTAGAAGCATTAATCTATGGCATAAGTAGACTTGCACAACCAAGAAGGATAAAATTATTGAACCTTCTACAAATCAAATCCCAGTGTTCAGGGAGTTGTATAATTTGATGGGGGGGGGGAAAGGGAAATTGGAAGAATCTATTATCAAAAATAATATATTCAAATTTTGTAAATAAACTAATATTTTTTAAAAGTTCTCCAATTATGGTAAAACCAAAACTCATCGACTGGAATATTGTTTGGCAACAACATTTCAGAAAGTAGTCTTATAACTAAAATTCACAGAATACTACAGGGCCATCAAAAGGGGAAAAAACAAAAAAAAAATCAACCCAGAAACCCTACAATAACACAACACAAAAGGGGCAGAAGACATGAAAAGATTTCACAAAGAGAGTCATTCATATTGTGAACAAATACATTAGAAAATGTTCAAATTCACTAACAATCAATGAGATGCCTATCAAAACAATGAGACCCCATCTCATCTCAGCAGCAGAGGCAAAATTTAACAACACAACAAACAATTAATATTGGATAGGTTGCAGAGAGGAACATTTAAGCACAACAGGTGTGATTGTAAAATCTTCCAACCAGGATGCAAAGCAGTTATCCTTTTGTTAAAAAAATTGAATGTAGAAATTTGAAAGGACACATCTATCCTGCTGGTATGAATATACCCCAAGAAAATCAGAACTGAGACACAAATGGAAATATGTATACCTATCGTCTGACATACTTTGGTCAAGCTGTAACGAGAGACCAGTCCTTGGAGAAGGACATCATGCTTGGGTCGGTAGAGGGCAGCGCAGGAGGGGAAGTCCCTTTATGAGGTGGATTGATTCAGTGACTGGGGTAATCGGGATGAGTGTGTCGGAGACAGTGATATTGGCACAGGACAGAACAGAGTTTAGGGCTGTTGTCCATACGGTTGCTATGAGTAGCAAGCAACTTGACAGCATATAACAACCACAACAACATGTTCATAGCAGCCTTATTCACAATAGCAAATAAGTAGAAACAGCTCAAATACCATCAACAAGCAAATGGGTTAAGAAATTCTGGTGTATTTGCACAATGGAATGCTATGCTGCATCAAGGAACTCTAAAGCTTTATGCTGCATGAAATAACTCAGTCACATAAGGACAAATATTGCATAGGTCTACTATTGTGAAAATAGAATAACTGAGCATGATATGTATAAAAAGTTCTAAAGGAGGAGAAGAAGGGGACATAGAGGGACACAAAAATGGGAAGGGGGAAATTTTGCTATTGACATATATTTTCTTCATTTGCCTCAAGACACTCAGTTCTTTCAACAAGTAGTATGATTTCACTAGCTAAGAGAGGAAATGGGGGGGGGATTAACCTAGTCCTATTGACATTTTGAAAAGCAAGTTGCAAATCGTGTGCACAAAAACTCTATCCAAGAACTCTAGGAAGCACAGCACTCTTTTAAAGGCTAACTTTTTTTTGGTTTTGTAGTCTACATTGCCTTTGAATCAGAGACTTCTTTCTTTCTCTACTAACCAATGAATCATCTTGACTGAGATGATTTCTGGCATTTTCTCAGGTACCTGTGGTGCACATTCTGGCTGTACTATATCCAACAGTGTGGGCAGATGGCTTAAAAAAATTGACTAATGCAGACAGCAGTGGTCTTTTTTGACATGTTGTGAATGGGTGATATTCAGACCAAAAATAGTGCTTTTTCGTTCCCCAAATATACGTGTAAAGAGTTCTAATCAGTGTTCTGATAGAGGATAATATCTTATTTTTCTTACAACTCCTGGTTATTTTTAGAAATCATGATAAGTTATAGTGATATTTTAAAAAGCACAACTTTTGAGCACTATACCCTCAGGACAGAAGAGGCTAGAAAAAAAGGGTCTAGGAAGTAATTAGATATAAGAATCTGTATTTGTATTCATATGGTGTCATGGATCAAGGTATGACAACTTTCAGTAGTTACAAAGCAAATAAGCTAGGGGGGAAAATTCTTTATCTAGAAGAAAAATAAGTCCTGGAAAAATGAAACTGTTCTCTTTAAGCTTTCCACCTTGAAAGCATGTATCAACAGTAATATAATTGACACAAATTAAGTTTGACAGGTAGTTCAAAGAATGCTTTAAATGCACGCTTCTGCTCTCATAGAGTGTACAAGGGTGTGCATACAATCACAATAGAATAATCTTCAAGCTGCATCACATTTATTTCTTTAATCTACAGAATTCATTGTGGGACAAGGAGATTAAGGAATGTCACATCTGTGCAGACAGGTCATGGGACAAGTGGAGTTACACAGTTAAGCGTATTTATGAGACAAAGTGGGAAGATAAAATGAGATTAAGGATTGTATTATTTCAAAGTAAACTCACATAAAAGACTCTAAGAAGTCAAAGAAAACAAAAAGTGAAATTTGTTCTTCAAAACATGTTTAATTATTTATTTGATTTTAAGGAAATAATAAGATTTATCAAATAGTCTTTGATAAGAGAAGAATATAATTTCTCTTAGTTTAAAATCTGGAAAAATGAGCTTTTATTGTGTTATTTACAGCATAATTTAAGTAACTTTACATAACTATTTTTTTACTTATAATCAAATGAAACAAATTATATACTTCAAAAGCAGGAAAATTATTTAGAGTCAGTATTAAATATAATTCACAAAAACATGTAACAGACACATAGAATATTTAACAGTGTGATGTACCCTGAAAAGTCCATGTTATTACATAGAAAAATGTTATTTTAAAATTCGTTGTCCAGATTATATAAAGGTATTGTACTTTAATTTAATATTACTACCTGGAAGATATTTGAACTTTTCTGCACCTATGTTTGCAAGAATGGTGAACTGTTCCTGTGAGCCTCGAAAATCATTTGAGTCAATTAGGAAGTAGTCCATTCTTCTGGTGACTGGAATAAATGAACTCATTTAGGAGGCTGGAATTTATGAAGAAGACTGTGGCATTAGGGTTGGAAGATGATTTATCAACTACCTGAGTTATACAGATGACACCTTGCTAGCTGCAAGTGAGGAGGACTTGAAGTACTTGCTGGAGAAGATGAAGGATAACAATGTAGATTGAACCTCAACATAAAGAAAACAAAGATAGAAAACAATAGGAAGCATCAAAATACATGTAGAAAAGACTGAGGTTGTAAGTGATTTCATCTTGCTCAGGTGCACAATCAATATCCTTGCCACCAGCAGTGAGGAAATCAAAAGAAAAGTTGAATTTGGGAAATCTACTGTTAAGGGACTCTTTAGAGTGCTAAGAAACAATGATGCCATTTTAGAGACTAAGGTGCATTTGATCCAGGCCATGCTATGCATCTGAGAGCTAGACAATGAATAAGAATGACAAAAGAATCAATGCTTTGGAGTGACAGTGCTGGAAAAGAATACTGAACATACCTTTAACTTCCAAAAGAAAAAATAAGTCTCTCTAGGAAGAGATAGAATTAGGTTGTTTCTTGGCGGTAAGGATTTAAAACTCTGTCTCAGGTACTTTGGGCATGTTACCAGGAAGGACCAGTTCACGGAAAATGAAATTCTGCTTGAAAGGGTGGAGGATCAGCAAAGGAAAAAAAGACTTTGGATGAAATGGATTGACACGGTGACTCAGGATCAGTTGTTACAACAATAGCAGTTCTTCCAGACAAAGATGGAAAATACCTTTTCTCTGTGATTTACAACCTCTGAAAATTTACTGGAGGGTTTTAAGTTGATTCTGACTTGATGGCAATGAGTGTGAGTTAGTTGTCTTAGTTGTTCTTTTATTTAAATAACACCTCAACTCTTATAATTGGGGGAAAATTGATGGGACAATAAACCAAAAGGTCCCGTGGAGCTGCTGTTCTATTGGATCCACTGAAGAGACAGCCTTCTGAGCTGTGCAACTCTCTACAGACTACACTACCAAAGCACCCTGGTGGAAGATATTGTTGTACCATTGAGTTAGAACTAATAACTGTCCCTCCAATGGGTTTGCAGAAGTTTCTATCAAAGAAGGATACTGTTCATCTTTCTCCCACAGAGAAGCTAGGGATTAGGGAATTAGTATGTAAGAGTTGGCAGCCCAGCTCTTTACCACTAGACCATTAGTTTCCTGACAGATGATGAGGGGTACCAAATAGAAAACATATTGGGAGCCAGACAAGACTTTCTGTCCACATCAGTTTTAGAGACGAACCACTTAGTCACCACCATCATGTTTCAGAACATAAGAAATGTAATTACTGTCAGGTTCATTCGTATATGTTATTATTGTTGTTAGGTGTTATCAAGACAACTGACTCAGTGTGACGCTATGAGCAACAGATCTAAATCTTGATTTATCATAGGCCATTGTTATAACTTCTGCCATCCTCAAGTCCATTGTTATAGTCATGATGTCTATCTATCTCATTGAGGGTCTTCCTCTCTTTCATTGATTTTCTACCTTTCCAAGTATAATACTAGGGTTTTCCACCCTAAGACTGGGCCCTCTTTAAAACGTACCCAAAGCATGTGAGATGAAGTTTCACCATCCTCCTTTCCTCTAATGAGCACTGTGTCTACAATTCCTCCAAGAGAGACTTGTTTATTCTGTTGGCTGTACTCATCTTCAGCATCATGATTCAAAAGCATCACTTCTATTATAAAATGTATTCCCTTTACAACTATAAGATGCATAAGAATCAAGTGAAAACCATAGCTTGCTTTAGGCACACCTTAGTTTTGAAACTGACATTGTTACTCTTCACCACTATGAAGAAGTCTTTGATCAAAGATTTGAACTCTGCCTTAGCCTTCATATCTTTTTCCTATGCCAAACCTCACTATGAGTCAGAAATGAAAGGTTATGATATTTTAGGTCATTGTACAGCATTCACACACCTCCATACATGTGTACAGTTTAATATGTTCTTGGAATTTGTCAAAATTTTCAGAGTTCCCTACAGATTTTTCATGTCCAACTTTCTTCTTTTATTATTTTTTTTACCAACTTGCATTTATCTCAACTAATATAGCTACCTAAGATAATTGTAATGTCAAACAATTTCCACTACTGAGGATATATATTTCCTCATTTAGCAATTTCTGAATCAAGTAAAATATAAACAACTTCTTAAAATAGAACTTTTTGAAGATATTGTCCAACAGTAGCTACCATTTCCAGAGCTACAATTTTCCTAGACTTTTGACTTCATGGATCCCATGGAACCTCTTTGAAAAGGAGTAAATAGGGCAAAATAAAACATTACCACGCTTTATGTTCTTAGCCATAACCATTTATTTTTCCCCAGAATAAAAGTTCCATGAATTTTAATAAGCTTGTAGTTAATATACAGAAAGGGCAAAAGTTGTTTTTGCCAGTCTTGTCATCTCTTTAAAGAATGCACAAATATTAACACATCTTTTCTCACCACTCTTTAAGTGTTTAATGTTTGAAGTTTAGCTTGGTTGTAGGTTTTTCATTATAATTTGGAAACTTCATACTGTGGAATAGAGTTGAATCCAACTTTTGTGTGTGTGTGTATCACTTCAATGTGTATGTGGGGGGAAGAATAAATTTACCATTAGGTAAACTAGAAAAATGCATTTGAAGATTCAGCTTAGGGTGCTTGAGAAAATGATGGTTTGGTGAAATTATGAATGTTTGTATTAAACTTTCCTTCTGATTGCATTTCTTAATTCCAAGAATTTGACATTTTCATTGAAATCGAGGCACATTAAATTTCTCATGTGTAAAATAGAATTAATTATATATTCTATAGTGTTCTTAAAAGTGTTAAATAATACAGGGCACAGTTTCAATGAACTATAATATTGCTTATAATTTTTAAAAAATAGATTAAGTGGTTAATACCATGACATAACAATTTGGCACTGGAATATTAAGGGGATACCAATGCCATGCTTTCTGAAAAACCAAGTTTATTCATATCAGAAGGTTTCAGTAGTAATAAAAACAGTCAAGAACCAAAGGCTTTAATCTAGGCAATAAACTCATCTTTAGTCATATTTTTACCTAGAAAATGTATGCTTAATGGTATTAATAGCAAAACATGATTCATATATTAGTAATTAAAATAAGAACCTTAAAGATTTCATTACTTCATAAGCTCAGAGATAGAAACTGACTTATTCTGATATTTCCAATCTGGGCTTTTCTGAATCTGCTTATGGATTCTTTGATATTGATATCACTTGTCTAGAAGCTGGACTTCAAAGAGAAACCAATGTCATTAGGGGGAAAAATTATTTCTCCCACCCTCATTTCATGATCAGGTAAACTTTTTAACTTTACTCTCAACAGGGAGAAAAAGTTGTTTAAACTCTCTTTCTCTGTCAGCCTATCTCTCTCTTTTTTTCTTTCTTTAAAGAAAGATTGAAGGAGGACTTCAAAGAAGCTGACACAAAAGGCATCATAACTTGTGTTGAAGGTGTGATTTCTGTAGACCTCAATTCAGCCCTCAGGGATACATATAGATCTATCTCCAAATGACTACAGGACTGTCTTAGATCTAGTCATTTCTTAAAAGTGAAAGTAGACTTGCAAAAGCAATATATATAGAGTAGAATTTAAAGTACAGTTACTACCGTACAAGTTATTAATAATGGTTTAAATTGCATTTCATCCATGAAACATAACCTTATTTTAATTGTTTGCATTAACACTCTATTTCTACTTAAAGCAAAACCTATTTGTATCCAACTATATAGAAAACCTGTGATTCAATTAATGATTTAAGCCATACCGGAAAATTAATGTAAAATCTTTGGTTCTAGAATTCCCCGTGTTCACTTTACTTGCCTGTGCATGTTAGTAATTACACTGACTTTTGGAAAAAAAAATTCTTTGGTAACATTTTTAAGATTTAAAAGCCTAATTGGTATTATAAGACAAAACATGTATGATTGGTGAAATGGAATATCAGTTTGCTTTGTAAACTTTCACTCAAATCACAATGAAAAATAACAGTTAAGATAATAGCATAAATAAATAAGACATATAATAGTACAAGTAAGAAACCCAACAATTAAAAAATTACAAACATTTTTAATGATGTAGACTCTAAGTGGAATAAGTACAATTTGATATAAAGCTATGTTTGTATGAGAAATTAGTGTATGTTTTGAGATAGTAAGCAAAGCAAAACAAGCTAATTTTCAGTATTGAATATCTCACAAAGTGGCAGGAGATCAAACAGGTCTGTCCGGGAGAAGATAAAAACCATGATTCTCCTTGAAAGCAAGGATGGTGAAACTCTGTGTCACACACTTTGGACATGTTTGCAGGTATTGCTGGTGCTTAGAGAAGGAAATCATCCTTGGAAAGGTGTAGAGTCAGGACAAGAGAGGAAGATTCTTAATGGTATGTGTTGACACATTGACAGTAACAATGAGATTAGTGTGTTAGAGGAGATGAATTTGGTTTCTACGTTACCAAACTGGAACATTGACTGACAATCGATTCCCAATAGAAGACAGAAAAACTGTGTGACAAATCCATTTGAATGAAGTTGTGTAGAACATGAACCAGTTTTTTGTTTTTTTTTTTTTAATTTAGGTTGTTTATTTTTCATTTCAATGAACATCTACAGAGATTTTGGGATTCCATTCATTAAGAAGGGAAAGTATAGGGAAATGAATAAGAATAACAAGAATCCTGGTGACTACAGAGCAGAGCTCCTGACCATGACAAGTGTAGGGTCACTTGAAGAGGGGGAGATTCAGAGTTCTAGAAGGAGGAGAAACAAAAGGCTAGATCTCAAGCAACAGTTGGCCTTTTTAGTTTTGGTTAGGGCCACCCTAATTGTTGGCTTTAATTGTTGGTCCAGCTTGTAAACCTTTGACTAGAGGAACATGCTACTCCACCTGTTATTCTCTTGATAATCAATTGTATAAGCCATTCCCCTCCTGCTGTCACTTTTCCAACCAACTTGTGACTTGTAATATATATTCCCTGGCCAGAGTGACACCTGGCATTTTTTTAAGTTGGTAGATCAATAACTATCAATGACCCGTGTATCTTTTTTTTCCTACCACCCTGCTGTGTCATGCTACTCTCCTGATGAGAAGTAGAGAGCATTCTTGTATTGCCATAGAGAAAATCAGTGGCAAATCTGCCTACCTCTTACTCCCTCAGCTGCTAAGATGTCAGTGAAACACTCCTACTTTACCTGCTAACCTCACCTACAAGCAGATACCTCACTCACCTGCTTGTATGTAGCTATCACTCCCATTTTCCTTTACCAGTGATCATTAAAGCATCACCACCTCTTCACTTTTATATATCAAAGAAAACAATGATAAAAAAACCTGTTCAAAAGCAAATATGAAATTGTCAATAAATAGGTAAATTATAAAACCTCTTAAGACTTTGGAGACAACAAACAGTATGAAATTAGTTGAAGAAAACAACATATGGCTAAAATAAATAGGCAAAATAAAGGAAAAGGAAATATTCCTATTTAGAGTGGAAGCACTAGAGAAAAGTTCCAGAACACTTAATTGTCCTCCTGCAAAGCCTATACCTAGATCAAGAGACTGTTGTGTGACCAGTGTAAGAGGATAATACCTGGTTTAAAATTAATAAAGCGCTGCATGAGGAGTGTTTCCTTACACCATATCTATTCAATCTGTATGATAAGCAGATTATTCAAGAAAACCGGACTCTATAAAGAAGAATGTGGCATCAGGATTGGAGGAAAACTCATCAGTAACCTTCATTATGCAGGTAACACAATTTTTCTTGCTGCTGAAATTCAAAGACTTATAGCTTCAACATGTATTGCATCTCCATGTCAAGAAAAGAAAAAATTCTCACCACTGGACCTATGTGAAACATTATGATAGACAGATAAAAGATTGAGAACATCAATTACTTCATCTTACTTGGAACCACAGTAAATACAATTAAAATCAGCAATCAGAAGACTGGGAAAGTTTGCAGTCAGGGACTTCTCCAAATTATTGAGGAGCAATGATGTTAGTTTCTAGACTAAGGTGAACCAGATTCAGGCCATGGTCTTTCAATCATTTATTATGCTGCTCAGAGCTGTACAGGGAAGAAGGATGACAGAAAAAGAATTGATGTCTTTGAACTGTAGTGTTGGAGAAGAGTGCTGAATACCCTATGGACTCCTAAAAGAACAAACAACCATGTATTGGTGAAGGTGAAGCTAGGTCATAGATGTTAAAACTTCATCTCATACATTTTCAGCACATTTCTAGAAGAGGCTATTTTTTGGAGAGGGACACACACCATGCTTGAAAAAGTGGAAGGATGGCAAAATAGAAGATGATCCTGAACCAGATAGATTGATATTTTTACTGAAGCAATGGACTTAAATGGTCAGAAACTGTGAGGATGGCACAGGCTAGGACAGAGTTTGGGTCTGTTGTTCACAGGGTCATTACAAGTTGTACTCTGCTCAGTGGCATCTAACAATAACAACAACAACAACATGAGAAAAAATGCAAAAGACATATTTAGAACACTCAAAGAAATCAAGGAGCTCTGGTAGCCTAGTGGTAAGAAACTGTTGCAATCAATCTTGAAGGCATGTGGTTCGAATCCACAATTTGCTCCATGTGAGAAGGATGGACTGTCTCCACTGGTGAAATTTACTGCCTCTGAAAACCCACTGGAGGCTCAACTATGAATTGGTTCCAATTCAATGATGCTGAGTAACAAAAAGATCCAGGAAAATAAGGATCTAGACAAATTTGGGAAAACGATACATGATACATACTTACAGACTAACGATACATGATACACACTTACAGACTAGTAGAAAGTCTACAGAAATAACCATAAATTCATAAGATTAACAATAAAATATCAAAGTAGATATCATAATGGAAGGACAGGACAGATACATAAAAGTGAATGAATGAAGGGAGGAATTATCAGAATAGAGGACAAAATTCTTGATAGTCATTTATCTGTACTCACAATGGGGTTGACTCTGATGGAGTGTCAGAGGAAAGAACTGTAGTGTGAATTAACTCATAACAGTGAGTTTTCAAAGGCAGTAACTTACAAGTGAGAAAATTATACATCTTTCTATTCCAGAGCAGCTGGTTAATTTGAACAAGGCATCTTTGGGTTGGCAATGTAACATCTTACCACTAAGCCACCAAGTCTCCCTAGATAGGAAAAATTTCCCATTTCAAAGGGTCAGTATGAGTCACAGTGTATTAAACCATGGATACTGATTTTTTTTTAAATTTTTCCATGTATGAGTTAATTGCTGTAATAACTTTAAATCACTTACACGAAGTAGGTTATAAATCATGGCTGATCCTCCCAAGAAATTTCTCAGTTTAAATGACACTGTAAGAGATAGTCTATTTTTCTCTCAGGGAGAAACTACTGATGAATTTGAACTTTCAGGAAACCACTGTCTTTGGGTTATCTGCCCAACTCTTTATGAATTCTGGTACCAGAGTTTCTAAACAGTGCATTTGCTGTGCATAAAAGAATTCCATATTCTGTCTTCTTTCTTATGTGCCTCTAGGGTTTTTAATTCATTTTTCCCCCTCCTACAAAAAGCTTTCAATCAGGATGTTGTTAAGTTTGTATGAATTTTTTCAGTTTGGATTTTTACATATATATCTGAATATGCTGTAAATAGATCTATTATTTTATTTATCATTATTAAATACCATTAACTCTAAGCTGGAACAAACATAATAGCTGCCAATTTGAGTTATTAAATTGATATGATCCAATTAAATAGAAATTATTCACAAAAAATCAAAATTATTGCTATTAAGTTAGTGCCTTCTCATAAGATCACTCCATTGGCTCTCAGAGGCTATAAATCTTAACAGGAGATGTTTTCTCCTTTTCCTCCCAAAGATCCATTTACGTAAGTGTTAACAAAGAGGTAAATATTTAGAAACTTTTCATCTCATATTAAGCAACTTGAAAGAAAGTATCACTGGACCTGGTAGTTCAGGACCATACTCTCAGGGAATTTTCAAAATCAGTCGGCATAATCCACAGAGTTAGTGTTTACATTTTACTGGGGTTAGTATGACTTGAAATTTTATAAGCTAACAAACTACAGTCGAAGATGAGAATTAGTCTCTCCTAATTTGGAGCAAAAAAGGGTGAAGAAAATAAAAAAAAATGTCTAAAAGGCTAATGAACTATGATATTTCTGTCTCCACAACAATAAGATCGTAATAAGTGCCTGACTACCAACCATTCACCAGCCCCTGTGAAAAAGAGAACAGTAAGTCTTTGCAAATGGGAGATAAATGTGGACTAAAATTTAAAATCTGTTAAAAAAATTAGGCTGATCTGAAAAATATTTGTTGCACTATTGAAATTTTTACCTTTAAACTTGGTAATATTACCACCTCAAGACTCAACTTCCAGACAAACAACAGACAAGCCAATTTTATAATTTTTGTGGGGTTTTAATTCACAAACCACCTCATATACAGCAGAACAGAACTCTACTCAATCTTATACCATTATCACAATATCTTCTTTTTCTAAGACAATTTTGCAATCACTGTGTCAATTTCTTTCACTGAGCGTCTTCTTTTTTCATTAATCATTTGCCAACCATGATGTTTATTTTCAAGGATTGGTCTCTCCTGATAATATGTATTATAATCATGATTATAGTAGGTGAGACAAAAGACAGCATTTTCTCATTCTGAAGAGCATCCTCTCTGTTCATTTGCCAAGATGGACTTTTTCCCTTTTCTTGGCAATCATGGTATATTAAAAATTCTTTATTACAATTTAAAGTCATCAATTCTTTTACAGTCAGAACTTGGTTCATAGGCATCTTAGCCTTCAAAGTGAAATCCTTGCTTTTTAACTTTTTGAAGGCGTGCTTGGCAGGGTTGTGCCAAAGTTATTTCTTCACTGTTTTAACCATGAGTATTGATTGTGGATTGCAATAAAAGAATTTTTTTCAACGTCATTCTTTTTGTCATGTCTAATGATGTTGCTTATTTGGTTTACCAGGACTTTTGTTTCATCCAACTGAGAATCACTGCAAATGCCATCTTCTTAGAGATGCCTCCACTTGACCATGACTGTCTTCATAAAATAATAGTTGCCACTTCACTACTCTTTCAAATCTTTCCCATCGTTCTCCCATGAAACAGCTGGTGGATTCCAACAAGTGCCTTTGGGATTGAAGCACAAGGTCTTGCTACTAGGTCACCAAAATTCAATATACATATGTGTATATGTGTACATACATACACAAAAATGAGCGTACTGTTTTCCATTTTTTTCACTCTTACATACTCCTTTACCTTCTTTATTTTCTTAATTTTTAGTTGTTTATTAAAATATATACTTCTGTATTGGGACCATAAAAATAGGAATACCTTACATTGTTCAGGAACTTTATTTTAACCTTAAACTCAAGGCCTATAGCTTTGAAAGCAATACTTGATCAAAAGATCTGTAATTTCAGTGTAGTAGTAGCAAGCTGTAAATTTGAATATTATTACCTTTTGTTAGACTTCTGCCTCAACATACATATTGAGAAGCTGATGAAAACATAACCTTTTTCACAGATATATACTAATTAAAACAAATGTGTAGGCAAATTTCCTTTGATTTACAATGCTTTTGGAAAGAAACAATGGTATAGTGAATGAGAACAATTTCCCAGCTATGATCATTGCCTAGAAGATTTATTTCATATATATATTGATAAAGAAAAACTAAACCTTAGGAAAACACCATGTTTAAGCTATATCTACAAAGTATCTATGAGTAGTTCAATTAGTTAATGAGTTCTACTGCTACTAAAAGATGAGTGAGTTGATGTGTCTTGAAAGAAAGATGTGATGATATAATTTGGAATAATTACTCTATGAAGCATGCTTATCCTCTGATGTATGCAAGTATTGTCACTTTTAAGTGGTTAAATTCTACCTGATTATATTTTTGTCTATGAATTCCACAGGTGCTATACTTTTGAGAAATTACATTGTTGAGTCACTACATTCAAGTTCATTCTAGCCATGTGCTTGGATATTGAAACCGATACATTTAATACACTGCAAGATGTTCATACTTATTCTATAGCAATGTTCATACTTATTCTACAAATGCCAAGATTAGAAGTATATTTATTTGAGATATTTGTAGAATACTCAGGAATATAAATCAATTACATAGTTATGTATATATTTATTCAGGCATAAAATGTAAACATGTAAACTAAGTATTAATAATATAGTAAGGAACAGTTTTCTACTACACACTTTCAGGGAGTTAGAAAACAAATCCAATTTGGACACTATTTTTTCAGTATGATATATGATATAACATTAGTACAGCATTAATATAAAATTTATCATACTGATTGAAGATAGCTAACAGTAAGTGCCTAATAATTTAGAGGTGTGGCTTTTCTGCTGTTTTCCAACAAGGTGTTTATGTGTTCCTCTTTAATGTACAACAAATCATATCAGGCTGCTAAAGGAGAGATCAATGGTTCAAGTTCACCGATCATTCTGAATCCACCAAGAGTTTCATCTCTTCAGTCAAGATTACAGCCTTGATACCTTGTCATTGAGTCTGAATGCACTCAGTCAGTGGGTTTTCTTGATATTATGTTTCATAATCTTTTCTTAATTATAAAAGTGAGCAATTAATTATCAATTAATATAATTAATTGATTGATTAATTATCATCAGTGAGCAAAGTCTTTAAAACAAGAAATAAGAAAAAATACTTGATGTCATAGAATTTATATTCCAGTAAGATGATAGACAAGGGAGAAGCACAGGCATGCCTCTGTCCACTCCCCCCCGTATGCGTGTGCACTGATTTAGAAACTACACAGATACAATGGTGAGAAAAAGAATTTAAAAATTAGAAAAGAGTGCTGGTTGTGGTGTAGTTGTGTGACAATTTGAAATTGTGATTAAGACGAAGTTATTGAGACTTTGTCATTGCTTAACTCACTAGTGCTAAAGAAGTTTAGTTAGTAAATCATGTGGAAAAATTGGAAAATTATTTCAAACCTCAGCATCCTATAAATATTGAGAAATCAAATTCATTGAACTGGTTAGGTTCTACATTGTTTCTGCTTTCTCTGGAAAATCCCAACTCTACATATATTATTAGTAGTGGCCACTGAGTTGAATTAAAAAAAATTACCCAATGCGTATGAAAATCTCTCTCAAGAGAAGTCTTAGAACCTAGAGAAAGGATTAAGAAGACAAAATTTACAGCATTATATGTGCATAGAATCAACTGAAAACGGAGAGAGTAATGATAATTGGGAGGAGGAACTTGCTGGAAAAATATTATTTCAATAAGGAGTTGGAACATAGTGTTCAAGTGGAGAAGACGTTTCAAAGAAAAAAGTATAGCCATTTCATGCGTGATAACCGAAGGGAACACAAAGGATAAGCGTTCAAGAGCATGCACAAAATTCTACTGTGATTTATTTTTCCCTTTAGGTAAGATCCTACTAGAAGTGAAAATGGCACCAAAAGCTGTAAGTGTTTTTTGGAGATAGACTGAGATATGAAGCATGCACCTAGGAGAGTAGATTAATGAATGATCCATGGAAATACTGGCCTTCTCCCGGCTTACCAAGAATGCTGTGGATTTCTCCTGCAAAAGTTGACTTCAAGATTGTTGTTGTTGTTGTTATGTGCCATCGAGTCGCTTGCGACTCATAGCGACCCTGTGTACAACAGCCCTAAACTCCGCTCTGTCCTGTGCCAATCGCACTGTCTCTGACACTCCCATCACAATTATCGCAGTCACTGAATCAATTCACCTCATAG
>NW_006399786.1:13155851-13156600 GCF_000299155.1 Elephantulus edwardii | reverse complement strand
TTTTAATACTTCCTGGATCATTTAACATTCTGCCGAAAGCATCCTTGATTATAGCAACTCGAGGTTTGAATTTGTTCTTCAGTTCCTTGAGCTTAGCATATGCTGAGTGAGTTCGGCCCTTTTGATTTTCTGACTCCAACTCCTTGCACATTTCATTGTAATATTAGGTAGATTATTTGATAAAATAACAACAACAACAAAAAACACCCACAGTATAAAATGTTGATAGTCATTGAGTATATTAAAGGAGAGGTAACTGGTTCTTTCTATGATAACATTAAGAGTTTGAAGCCACTATTTCCTCCTGTACATATATTGAACTTGGAAGAGCAGAAATCTTATTAAAATGCCTAGAGCTTTAAGGCCATCTACTCTGAAACCTAGTCATAATTGAACCTCATTTCTAACACTAATGTAAAAAACTTTGAGGACTGATTATATTATTTAAAATGTTAGCATTTTTTCTCCTTAATTCCACAGATAACTACTAAAGTTCTTTACTCATTACTACTAGCTTTTTTGTACATAGGGTTATCAGTGGCCTGCTATTTCGGAAGTGGATGGTCAGTCCTTCTTCCTAGTCTGTCTTAATCTGAATGTTCAGATTTAGAGAGGTATCAGACAGATCAGCATTTTACAGAAAAGTGAAAGATACATCTCTTACTGTGGAGTCGTCAGAACAGAGCAAGGAAACACTGCGTGGTTCAAAATTGGGAAGGGCATATGCCAGGGATGTGTCCTGTCTCCAT
>NW_006399786.1:13152249-13154031 GCF_000299155.1 Elephantulus edwardii | reverse complement strand
GCATCAGAGAGCTGGACAATAATTAGGGATGATAGAAGGAAAATTGATGCCTTTGAGCTGTAGTGTTGGGGAACAGTTTGAATATACCATGTCGTGCTGGGAGAATGAACAGGTTTGTCTTGGAGAGGGTTAAATCATGCTGCTCCTTGGAGGTGATGATTCTGAAGCTTCATCTGACATACTTTGGACATGTTGTGAGGAGGGACCAGTCCTTGGAGATGGATGTCATGCTTGGGAGGGTGGAGGAAAAACGCAGGAGAGGAAGACCCTCAATTAGATGGACTGACTCAGTTACTGGGGTAATGGGGGTAGGCGTGTCAGAGACAATAAGATTAGCATAGGATAGAATAGAGTTTAGGGGTGTTGTACATAGGGTTGCTATGAGTTGCAGGTGACTCTATGGCACATAACAGCAAACAACCATATCTAGTGTCCTTCACGAACACTATAATCCAAATTATTATGATTGACTTATTTGAAATGTGTTTCCAATACCAGTTTACTCTGTAAAAGTTCTATCATCTCCCTGGGAAAAATCTGAGAAAGTTACCTGAGATAAGGTACAATGAGTGACCCCAGAGAGACCAGGTTAGATCAGCCAAATACCAGTTAATTTTAAGCCATTAACTTTAAGATAATTTTTTAGCAATAGTTTATGGACACAAAAGTTTTGATGCAAAACAGTGATTCTTCCAGAAGTAGAAGGTGCTTTAAACCACATATATCGAGGTGAAATGTTGTTTGCTATGAGAATTCTAGAAATATGTGTATATTTTAGCTGTGACAAGCAGTCAGAGAGGATGCATTGCAGTAATTGTTTAGTAGAGTATGTTCATTGACCCACTCTCTTTCTGTTCTACAATTCATAGGATTATTTTTCGCCTGAAAGTTGTCTATCAACACAAGGAATGTTGTCTGATCTTACACCATACCTATAACTCAGTGCAGATCAAATCACAGTGATTAATAGGATTGTTATTATTGTGATCTCTACCCCCACCCCATCCCCTATTATCTGATTTTGGAGTTGATTGCCAAACCTTTCTTTTTCTTCCTTCTTTTTTCTTTTATTTTTAAATCTGAACTCTTCAATGAGATATATTTAGTACCATGGCAACATAGAAGATACTAAAAATGGTGATGGCTACCTTTGTAGTAAATTCATCGGTAATGAAACTGGGATCTCCATTCTTGGAAGCAAGAATTCTACCACTTAATCACCAATATCATAGCCTAATCCTTCTTTTTGTTGTTGTTGCTAAGCGCCAACTCATGAAAACCCCGTGACCAAAAGAATGAAAGCAATTTCCAATTCTACAATATCTTCACAACCTTTAATATGATTGAAATCATTGTAGTAATTATAGTGTCAATTCTTACTATTATGAATCTGCTTTTTTTAAGTGACTTTCATTTTCCCGAGAAGAATGTCCTTTTCTAGGTATTGGTTTTCCTTGATAATATGTACAATGACTATGAGATAAGGTTTCACCAATGCAAAAAAATACTAAGGAGGATTTTGGCTATATTTTCTCCAAGATAGATTCATTTTTTCAATGTTTGTGTAGCCAGTATCTTTCACCAACATTGTAATCCAAATCCTCAATTATTCTTTTTTTTTTTAAGGTTCATTGTTCATATTTTTGTTTATGAAGTATTTATGAAAATTCTATTTCTTTTCATTCTAATGCAAGACTAAAACAAATAGCTCAGAAAAAAACTGTTTGATGAAAGTCTCTACATAAAGAAGATGAATAGATCTTGTCAAGGGTTACCCATTTT
>NW_006399786.1:13147161-13149144 GCF_000299155.1 Elephantulus edwardii | reverse complement strand
CTTGTAAAACCATCTGGTCCAGGGCTTTTCTTGGTTGGAAGTTGTTGTATTGCCTTTTCAATTTCTTCTTTTGTAATGGGTCTGTTCAGATGTAATCCTCAATTATTCTAATGCTTAGCATTTTCCAATTGATTTCAGACTGGCAAAGGGCTACATCACAAATCTTAATATTTCAGTTTTATTGAATGTGCCATATTTATGAATGATATAATGAAATATATGATTAAAATAATAAAAGTAGACATGCAATTATTAGAATTAATGACCCTGTAAATTGACCCCTGGACATAATTGCATTTTTGTTGTATTGCTTTGTTATTTGTTGTATTGTTTACTCTTGGCTCACAACAAAAGTATGTTTACCAAAATGAAGATTTCCATAATGTAATTCTGGTAATCTCTGTTCATGTGCACATTTTGTGTGTTAGGTAGTTGATTATTAAATTTAAACATAAACTAATAAATTAATGCTTAAAAATTTTTAGTGTACCGTATATAGGCACTGTGGAACCCCTACAATAATCATTTAAAAAACCCTGACATTAAAACTTGCTTAATTTTCTTTGTATGAACTGGCAATTTCATTTGCCACCAAAGAAGTTTTACATCATGGTTTACATAGCTGAAGTTTCTATATTTTTATCATCCATATTCAAGTTAATATAAAATGAGTTAAGTTGGTATAAACTAAGAAGAAAATGGAATATTCTAGAATTTTCTTCATTTTATATAAACAATCATATTTTAAGTTTCAAGCTACAAATAGATACAATTATTTTTAAAAAATAAAGACAGAAAAAATAAACTTTTTTATTAGACAAGCAATTTGTATTTCATTTATGTGACACAACGGCCTTTTGCATGTGATGTATTTTAGGCAAAAAAAAAATTCTCTTAAATCTAAATTAGTTGAAACGAATTCTTTATTGACTTAAAACACCTCTATGTTTCTTTTAAAGATGTTAAGAGTTTAGATTTTACTTTCCCCTTTGCTCACTTTTCCTGTTTGCCTCAGGTATTTATTGTTAACGGTATCCCTTAAAAGCTTGAGTAACAATGTTATTGTGTGCCGTCGAGTCACTTGAAACTCATAGCAACCCTATGTACAACAGCCTTAAACCCTCCTCTGTCCTGTACCAATTGCATTGCCTCTGACACACCCATCCCGTCACTGAATCAATCCACCTCATAGAGGGTCTTCCCTTCCTGCGCTGTCCCTCCACCCTCCCAAGCATGATGTCCCTCTCCAAGGACCTTTCCCTCCTTATAACATGTCCAAAGCATGTCAGACAAAGCCCCAGAATCCTTGCCTCCAAGGATCAGGCTGGTTTAACCCTCTCTAGGTTGAATGTGTTTGTTTTCTTGGCAGTCCATGGTATATTCATTACTCTTCTCCAGCACCACAACACAAAGGCATCAATTGTCCTTCTATGCTCCTTAGTCATTGTCCAACTCTCTGATGCATAACAAGTGATTGCAGACCATAGCCTGTATCAGGCACACCTTGGGTCTCCAGAGTGACAACATTGCTCTTCAGGATTTTGGAGAGGTCCCTAACAGCAGACTTTCCTGGCTGCTGGTGGCAAGAGTGTTGACCGTGGAGCTAAGCAAACTAAAGTTAACAATCTCAGTCTCTTCAACCTCTTCACCATCCATCCTGATGCTGCCAATTAGTCCAGTGGTGAGAATCTTTGTCTTCTTGACATAGAGCCTTATCCATACTGAAGGGTGCAGTCCCTGACTCTCTGCAGCAAGTGGATAAAGTCCTCCTCGGTTTCAGCAAGCAGGGTTGTGTCATCTACATAATGCAGATTCTTAATAGATCTTCTGACACCACACTTCTCCTCATAGAGCCCAGCCTCCGGAATAATCTGTTCTGCATACAGGTTGAAAAGGTATGGAGATAGGATGCATCCCTGGCATGTGCCCTTCCCAATTTTGAACCATGCAGTGTTCCCTTGCTCTGTTCTAATGGCTGCCTCC
>NW_006399786.1:13144616-13146141 GCF_000299155.1 Elephantulus edwardii | reverse complement strand
TTCAAGGCCTCAAACCTGTTGCTGAGATGGTTCTGAAATTCAGGTGGGATGAACTCAAAGTCATATTTTGGTTCCCGTGGAATTGGTTAAATTTTCCTCAGCTTCAGCTTGAACTTGCATGTGAGTAGTTGGTGGTCTGTTCCACAATCAGCTCCTGGCCTTGTTTTCACAGCTGATACTGAGCTTCTCCAGCAGTTTTTTCCACAGATAAAATCGATCTAATTCCTATACATACCATCAGATGAAATCCATGTGTATAACCTGCGTTTATGTTTCTTATAAAATCTATTTGCAATGAATAGGTCATTGATTGTGCAAAATCGATCATTCTACCTCCAGCTTCATTTCTGTCACCAAGTCCAGGTTTTCCAACTACTGATTCTTCCTCTCTGTTCCCAAATTTGCATTCCAGTCACCCATTATTATCAAAGCATCTTGATTGCATGTTTGATCGATCTCCGACTGTAAAACCTGGTAGAAATCATTTATTTATTCTTCTTTGGCTCTGGTTGTTGGTGCATATATCTGAATGATAGTGGTTTTAACTGGACTGATGGATCTAGAAATTACTTTTTTGACTATGAAATCAACCCCATTTTTTCCTTACCTTTTCATCTCCGGAGTAATATATCATATGATCATCTGAATCAAAATGTCCCATACCAGTCCATCTCATCTCTCTAATGCCTAGTATGTCAATATTTATGCATTCCATTTCTTTCTTAACAATATCTAATTTTCCTTCTTTCATGGTTCTCACATTCCATGTTCTAATCACTAGTGTCTGCTTACAACTGTTCCTCTTCCTTTGTATTTTCATACTTAAGTTCTACCTCAGTTGCCCACTCTGTTAGTCTACATAAGTTCTGTTGTACATAGGGTTTTCAGAGGCCTGCTATTTCAGAAGTGGATGGCGAATCCTTCCTCATAGTCTGTCTTAATCTGAATGTTCTGTTCAGAGTTAGAGGTGTATCTGACAGACAAGCAATTGATAGAGCAGTGAAAGACAAATCCCTCAATGAGGAGTTAACCGTTAGTTACAGTGTTGTCCCTGCCCTTGACCCATTGTCTTAACCCACTTATTTCCCAGGTCCACCCTCCACCAGGATACCCCTTCACTTTTATTGAATCCCTTCAGCATTTCTCTTCCATTATCCAACCCTTGATCTGATAGATTATATCTGAAGCTTTCTTGGCTTCTGTGAATCCAAACACGTTAACTGCTGACAATTTCTTATGTACTAACTTGCTTTTCCAAATCAGAGCAATGTAAAGCTTCTCATGACATGTAGGATAATGAATATTGTCTCAGGACTGATGGTAAGATTTGGTTAATAGGTTGGGATGTGACCATCAACCACATACAGTAGACAAATTCTCCTATCTGTGCTCTTCCTATAGACCATTGCTGGATCTTCAGGATGTTGTTGTTGTTGTTATGTGCCGTCGAGTCGTTTGCGACTCATAGTGACCCTATGCACAACAGCCCTAAACCCTGCTCTATCCTGCACCACCGCACTGCCTC
>NW_006399786.1:13125689-13142296 GCF_000299155.1 Elephantulus edwardii | reverse complement strand
TGTTCCCAACTTTTGCATTCCAGTCACCCATTATTATCAATGCATATTGATTGCATGTTCGATCTATCTCTGACTGTAAAAGTTGGTAGAAATCGTCTATTTCCTCTTCTTTGGCTCTGGTTGTTGGTGCATATATCTGAATGATAGTGGTATTCACTGGATAGAAGACCTATTTTGGAAGTCTTTGTTCTCATGCCTGTTGTTGTTATGTGCCATCAAGTCACCTGCAAGTCATAGTGACACTATGTACAACAGCCCTAAATCCTGCTCTATCCTTTGCCACTTATCTATTGATAAAAAATAACCATCTTACTATCTCACTCAAAATCTGTCTCCAGTTTTGACTTCAGCAGCAAATAGTAGATATTCTGTTTAAAAATATTTTTAAATATTAAAATATTTTAAAAATGTTTCACACACACACTCACACACTAAAAAACTCTACAAATGTAAGTATATACTAGCATATATTGTGCATTGGCCATTTGTCAAATATGCCAACTACTTCATAAGTGGCTTTTGTGCATGTATGCTTGTATGCCAAAGAAATAATTTTCTAGCATTAAACAGTTTAAAAGTACGCTTTCAATTCAATATTCCAAATATTTCAGCTTCTCATATAAAATTAAAAAGTCATGATATTTTATAATCTAGTAATTATTTTTAATAAAACAACAATATGTTGTTAAAGGCAAATAATTTCTTCTTTTTTTAATTTTATTTTATTTTCTTGTTTGTGTACAGTCAAATCAGACATGACTGGTAAAGGAATAAATTATTCCTCCTTTTTCAGCAGAGCATCTGGTGGATTTGAACCGTGCACCTCTGGGATTGCAGTGCAGCTTCCCTCCACTAGGCCACCAGAGCTCACCGACAAATAATTTCTTGATTTGTACGAAATTGTGACTGAACTATTTCCAGTAAATAGAGCTATTTGTATGAAGTGCATAAACTACTTCAAGAAAAGTCATGAGGTTAGTAGAACTTGTAGCTTTGTTGTGTCCTTCATGGCAACTACAACTCATAGCGACCCTATGAACAGCAGATCTGGACCATGCCCAATCCCTTGTCTTCCTCACTCTTCCTTATAAACTAGAAATGGTGGTACAAAGCGATAGCATTCCATCTTGTTGAGGGTCTTCCATCCTTTCACCAACCTTCCACCATTCCAAGCATAATACCTCATTCTGATAACTGAACCCTCCTAACAACATGCCCAAGTTAGATAAAATGAAGTTTCATCTTCCTTACCTCCAACGAACACCTTGGCTGCACTTTCGCCAGTGCATGCGTGTTTTTTCTTTTGGCAGTCCCTGGAAATTCATTGCTCTTTTCCAACACCACAACTCAAAGGTTATCTATTCTTTCTCTGTCATCTTTATTCATTGTCCAGTTTCAGAAACAGAGAAAGTCATTTATAGTTGAAATATTTTTAAATATAATTTAAAAAGTTTGAGAGTTCATTTTCTAAAGCATAATGTAAACAGGAAATTCTAGAATTTCTAAAAATCTATCAAAGTGACAATGTTAAAATTTATTTTAGTGGAAATAATCCTTCAGCCCTCTGTTAAACCAATAACCTCTGCTACCGTAGTGATTTCCACCCTTCTTTTTCTTTCCCATTCTTTCTTTTCCCTTCCTGTATTGAACATCTACACACAGCTTACTGTTATCCCTATTTTTTAAAAAGGTCTTATGCAGTAGTTGTCCTTATAAGACCGAGTTATTTCCCTCAGTATAGTGATCTCTAGACTCTCCCATTATATGTAGTATATAGTATATAGTACATAGTATAATAATCATTGTTCCCTAGTGCTACTTTATATCCATTTGTGTGAATGTACTACAATTTTTCTATCCATTTGTTGATGGGTGTTTAAGGTGTCTCCATTTTCTTGCTATTGTTATGACTTTAATAGGTCACTCTGATCTCTTGTAGTTTAATGGTAAGGCATTGAACTGCCTAGCCAAAGGCATGCAGTTTGAATCTATCAGCTGCTCCTTAGGAGAAAAATGTTTAATCTACTCTCTTGCAATTGACTGCATCTGGGTCACCTGTGTGTCAGATGGTGCGAGACATATCATTTCCTTCATACAGTAAAATAGCTGTAGTTAATATTTGTTGTTGTTGTTGTTGTTGATTCCCATCAAGTCGAACATGACACATAGCAACCCTATGAACAAAAGATCTGAAGTCTTTCTATAACTATTGTTATTTATCAAAGTTCATAGAGTTTCCAAAGGCCTGTTGCTTAGGAAGTGGGTGTCAGAAGACAAATATTAATAAGATAACCAGATGAATCCAACTTTTATTAGATATCATCTACAGTCATAGTAAATTCATAACAAATGAAAGGAATTAACACAAAATTCTACAGATGTCTCATAATTAAGTCAGTTTCAACTCATGGCAACCCTATTGTGTGGAAAAGAACTGATCCATCATGTTTTCAGGGATGTAATCTTTAGAAGATGGTCAAGCTCTTCTTCTAAGGAGCTTCTGGATAGGTTTAAACTGTATTTGAGCACTTAACAATTTGTCCCAGTCATGTACTCCTATATCACACATGATGAATGCCTTTAACAGTGAGGAAAGAGAAAAAATGCCCTTCAAGATTGATAGCACCTGCTTTTGGCGTTCTGCGATATATTTCCTCTACTGTGCCCTTAGGTGCCATCTTCTCCTTCCACACTGCCTTGAATTTTTATTGGTCTTAGAATATAAGTGAAAACAATTTCCTCATATTATTGCTTTCTCACTCCAATAGTAAATTCCAAGAATTCTGCTTCAGAAACTCATCTTAACTTGAATATTAAGATGTGTTTCAGCTCCAATTTAAAAAGGAAAATGTATAGTATCATTCACTTAATATTATCAATCTATTTTGGTTTGATATTTTGCACTAGAAGATTAATGATGGAAAGGTAGAGAGAGTAAGAAAAAGAATTTACAGTCCTCCATAGTACACATAGTTCTTTTTAGTTCTACTGTGTCATTTTTAATAGCTAGGGGAGAAACGTATTCTTTCAAATTCAGTTTTACTCAGAGAGTGAAGCTGTTGCAGAGTTGAAGAATAGATCATTAATATCCTAGGCATCCATGCTTACTTCACTTTTATTTAAACTAACATTGAAGTCTAACATTTATCATGCAACTGCTGAGAATCTGAAATACTCTATATAAAATATCAACCATAAAAATTTTTATAATGAACTGTAAAGGATACCTCAATGTCTATTTCAAAACAGATTTGATGAATGCAGAAAAGGTCAAACTAAAAATAACCAGACGGGATCAGTTATAAATGTAGGTAGTAACATATGCCTCATTTAATAATGAACTCTAAATTCGCACCACATCTTTAGTAATACCATGAATGCTAATTCTGACAGCAAAGGGTTATGTGCTACCTGCCTATTTGTGCCAAGCACAAGGTCAAGTATTTACGAGCTAATGATGCCCTGAAGTACTAGAAGGTGAATAACTGACACGAGTAGGCTAGTGAGAAGAAGCTGCTGTAGCTTGTGGCACATTCAGAATGACATGGTGTCCTGAAACAGCGACAACTGTGATCCCATCTGCTTGCAAAGTCTAACTGCTTAAGTTAAACCTCTCTCTATAGGCAACATATTTCCTAGGAGAATTTTATTTATATATATACATATATAGGCTACGAACATTCAGATGTTTTGAATGCTGAGCAATTTCAGGGGGTTTTTATCTCCTTAGTTAGCTGTTTCTAATAGGTTTCATTAAATATTTTTGACACATTTAGCAACATTGAAGACTTACATGTGGGGATTGGAGGCCTAATAATCAGGTTTACCCAAGAGCAGATTCAAAACATCTGAAAGTGATGATATCCACAAAGATTTGTTTGAAAAATGTTGTGCCCATGGAAGTGATCAAAGGAAAATATAATTTATGCTGTTAAAACTCAGAAAATCAAAGACAGCCCTAAGTACTAACATTTTGATAAAAGCTAATGCTTAAATGTTTAAATTATCTTTCACTGTATAGTCTCTCATGTCTGTACTTTATCGTATCACTTAACACTTGAAGATCACAAAGCACATATGCTTTTACCTTCTCAGGACTTATCTATATTCCCAAACTCGTTTTTGTTTGTTTGTTTGTTTAGTTTTATTTTCAACTGTTTTTTACAATTTGCTTTAAAATTGTAGTTTTGGAGTAAAAGACAAACAAAACAAAAACCAAACAAACAAAAAAAAACCAACCAAAAAGATAGTTATTAGGTTTTACAAAGGGCCTTTATTCAGAAAGTCATATTAAGACAAAAAAGTAGAAAAAGGCACAACACGTATTCATACACACTCTCACAATAGAGAATATTTGGAATATAGCCTCAAACTGTTGGGACTTAAGTGTCTTAGGTCTTTTTTTAAAAAATGTGTCATTGTTACATTGATATACTGTGAGGTCCTGATAAAGTTTATCTCCTTTTAACCAGAAAATAACAGCATTTTGAAAACCGAGTTTGTACTTCAAACACTAAATGCAAATAGATGATTTTTTAATCTTTCTCTGTTTCCATGTTGTTTCTTCTAATGACTCACCTTTCATGGCAAAGACATACAATTATCTTTAAATCTCTAACAGAGTGTATTTTCAATTAACCAAATGAATGTATTTTACAATTCAGTATGAAAATTCAATATTGAGAATTAACTTTTATTCATTTTAGTATTACCATTATAGCTGAAGGACTGTTGTTCAGAAAAGTTGTTATTAATTCAACTAATTTTAGTATGTATTGGTGAGTCATATCGCCTACTTCTAATAGGCAGTTCCGCTTCATGCTCATATGATTTACTATATAGTCAGATACTCTAAATCTCCCATAATCCAATATTAATTTAAGAGCTGGGTGGTGTATGACTCTTAATATTGTTGTTGACAATCTTTTTTGCTAATAGAAACACTAATAACAACAGATTTTTTTTCCATTCTGTAAAACGTCTGCATTACTTCAGAGATCATTCTATCCCAATGATTAGAAAACTTCAATTTCAATCCAAGATACCTCATAGAATACATTTATTTTTCTGTCAATTAACTCACAATAAAATTTACTTTTTTAAGTTCAACATCATGAGATCATTAAGAAGTAAGAACCATGACTAATTATTACTATCTATCATTCAGACCAAGTTGGTAATGCATTTCATTAATTTCTCTTTTAACACTTGCACACTTTCAAATGGAAACATTCATCAGATTAAAAAATATGACTGCTATAATGTTTAAAACTTTGCAAACACACTGAAGGTGAAAATGGGTAATCTCTACCCATAACATTTACATTCTCTGAACCCCAGTGGAGGTTCAGCTTTGTTAGGACTGAGTTTTGATTCAATGGTGATGGGGAGTACTGAGGAATTTTTTGTTTGCTTTGTTTTGTTTTAGTTTATTTTGTTTTGTTTAGAAAGAAAGTGACTTTGGTTGAATTGGAAAGGGATTGTCTGAATATTCTCTATGTAAGTGACATGGTATGTGGACAGCAATCAGCATCTTACCTTCACTTCTCTGTAAAGAGGGGTCCCTATCAACAATAGCCTGGGCACCAAGCTGATTTCCACATAGTCACACATTCCTCCACACACCCACTTACTTCTCTCAATTTTCACACCAAATGTCCCTCCAATAGTTCTTTTTTTTGTTATTAAATTTTATTAGTTTCAATGAACATTCACAGGGATTCTGGGCTTTCACTCCTTCATTGCCACACCAGTCTCTCCACCCTCCTCCCCAGTTCAACCTCCAATAGTTCTTAACAGTCAACCACTAGGTTTCTTAATTTGTTGCAAAGGCAACATAGAAAGCTAAGGCAACATTGAATAATTGTGGAGCTTATTAAGGAAAGTAACTAACCATATACAAATAAGGTAGGATACTCAGGATACAAGTCTTCAGTCAGGAGACTGTCTTCTCAGTGCTTTTCTTCCACCAATTTTACCTGCCCCTGCTACCGTACCTTCCCAAGCCGGGCTAGGCTAGTATTACTGTTCTCTGTCTCTTGAATGAATGTGCCCTCTTAGCTCTGTCTTATGCTGCTTTCTGGTTCTTCACCATCTTTTCTACGAGTAGTGTTGTATATCTCTCACAGGAAATCCTAGCACAAGTCACATGGTGCAGTCTATGTTTCTTTCTTTAAGGTAGTAATATTCTCATTTTCTGTTTCTGAACCTGCTCAATATAATAGTTACAGAATGGCAAACTGACCAATCCTTATTAGTAATATACATAGTTGATTCACATGTTACCATCAAAATGATGCAGTTTATTTAATTATCATTTACCTTCCAACAAAGTTTATGGGGTCACAAACACCCCACATTGGAATATACCTACCCAATCACATGGTGAAAGTCAAAGTCAATGACTTAAAGTGCCATATTGAATAATCCATTATAGCATACTTTGTGAAATTTGATAACATAGTATGTAGGAAGTTTTACTGCCAAACCAAATGTATGGGCTTTCTAGTGGTTAGAATCTACCAAAGGATTCTTTTGGAAAAAAGATGGACAATCTACTCTCATAGTATTTACAGCCTCTAAAAACCTGCTGTAGGGTCAACTATGATGTGATTCAGACTCAGTAGCATTGTAAAAGGGGGAGAATGAGAGAGAGCTCACTATCTTACACAGCTATCTTCTTGTTCTGGCATTTATGCATTCTATAATGTTCCTTCATAAACAGTATTGCCGCAAACCCCAAAGTTAAAAAAGTGTAACTAATGACTAATACATAAGTGAATAAATAAATATGCATCCATGTATAAAGTACTACATTAAAACACAGAGATGTGTTTGAATATAAGCTGGAAACATAAATGAAAAACTCTAAGAAATTAAATAGAGCCTACTTTCAAGCCCAATATCTTCCATAAAAATATGCATGACATTTTATATGGCAAAAATTAAGAACAGACTTATAGTGCAACAACAACAACATCAACAAATTTCCCTTCTATGAACAACAAATGCTATAATAAAACAGTTTATTGTTTCAAACAATTTTTTACTTAACTTTATATGTCAGTTCAAATCCATTAGAAAAGAGCTGTCAAGATGGAATTTGCCATGCTGGAGGCTCATTATAGAAATATTCTGAAGAACAGATAAGGAGCAAGTGCACAAACCTGAGACTATGGTTCAGGTCTAAAATCAGTGAAAGGAGGGGCAGGAGTGCTAAGGGTTCAGACTCGGTGTCTCTATGAGAAAGTCTTTGGCCCATAGGAAAAAATTTCTGCCAGGGGAAACCCCCTCCTCAATTGGACATTTCTTTAATGGAAGCAGCCCAGAGTATGTATAACTTTCTCATGAACGTTGTGCCAGTTCTAACAGGAAGCATCTGGAGCCATTATACACTCTAGTCTCTCTCCAATAAGTTATCAAGAAGGAAGATTTGAGCAGGAAGACTCTGTGGCCACCGATACAACAAGCACTATTGTTTTAGAGTGAAGTTTTAAAACTTTTGGATCTCAGGAACTCTACATTTGTATTAAATTGAGATTTCCCAAAGAGCTTTTGTTTCCATATATTATTGATACAAATAACATATTTTATGTAAAAGTATTTTCCAAACAAGAATGAATGAGATTGATTTTTTAAATGTATTTTATTGTTTACTTAACAGCAAATAGATTTACTTTCATATCAAATTATGTTCATAATTTATTATGAAGTGTTGCAATTTTGTAAAATTTGAAAATTTTATAGAGCTGTATATATTGGAATAAAGGAGGGCCTAAGTAATCCCAGGAAAGAAACCTTGAGGGATTTCCAAGAACAATTTGAGAAGTACTGTAATAAAGCATTTAAAAATCTGACACATAAAATGTTGATATATTTAATTTACAAAAGCTATATTGCAGACATAGAATATAGTTATGCAGACTTTAAGTACCATTGAAGATGTCAATGGGGCACCTGAAAAGATGGCGTAATGGTGGGAATAGTTGAATGGTGATTAATTTTATAAAATAAAATTTATGTGAATTACTGTAGGAAACACAATGTGATTGAAGAAAAGGGTAAGATACAATGTATTCAAATTTTGAACGCAAACCAGTATAAAATAAAAATTTTTAAAAAGTCACTGAGGCTTTTAGCTTTTCTTTGATTTTTCCATCCAAAACTATTTAGCAATCTACCACCTTCAGACTATAACATATTAGAATTATTTTTTTATTGTTTGTTTCTTTCACAAGTCCTGTACTTCTTTATTTTTTTCCTTCAAGTGTCTAGCATAATATTTTGCACATAATGGTTTTAAAAACACATTAAATAATGATAACTGCTGAATTAATTTTCTCTTAATGTATGATTATCCAACTGTTTGCTCACATATTAGTATCTTAAAATACAATGGCTTTTTTGAAGTTTTTATCCCCCCTTTGAAGTAACCATTAAATAGGCTTGCAGCATTTTAACAGTAACAACTGTGATAAAAGAGACTTCAGTGCTACAAAATGTTCTATTAATTTTTTTTTCTAATAAGGCATCATTGGTAAGCAGTGCTTTCTTAATTTATTACTTATCTATGTTGTAAAATACTTGCCATTAATAGTAATCTAATTTTTAGGTTAATTACATGTCATTGATCTATATACACTGTATTATTGGACATTTTTTCTTTACTATTTTCATTTCAGTTCAGACCATAATACACTAAATGAAGTCCCCTTGAAGACTCCTCTTGATAAAGCAACTTTTCGCCTAAAGTCTACCACAGCTTGCTGGGATAGAAGGTGGACTAGAAAAGAAGATGACACTTTATAACAAAAGTGTCTTATGGAACTATAATGTGTACCACATATATAATTTAAAATATAATGACATTGTTAGGGAGCTCTGGTAGCCTACTTGCAAGAAGCTGCACTGTAATCAGGTACATGGTTCAAATCCACCAGATGGTTTGCTGGAGAAGGAAAGGTAATCTCCTCCTGTGCCAGTCATATCTGATTTGACAGTAGACACACAAAATAATAAAATAAAATAAAATTTAACCCCCCAAAAAAATATGATGACATTGTAATGAATACAGGATTTTAAAAAAAGTCTATTATTTATTTACTTATCCTGTACCCAATATATTGAAATATTGTCATTTCAGTATGTAATCAAGAAAAAAAAATATTAATGAGCAATACTCTCAAAGTTTTAAGTAAATTTGTTTTATGTTTAGGATACATTTCAGTATAAATGCGAATAGTCAATGAAATTACTTTGTTGTCGTTGTTGTTAAGTGCTGTCGAGTAGTAGGCGACTCATAGAGACCCTATGAATGAACGTGCTCCACAGTTGAGTGACTTTCATCCTTTCTCCATGTTCGTAGTGTTTTCTGAGGCAAGCCATTTACGGAAGTGGATGCCACTCCTGCTTCCAAGCTTGTTTTAATTGGGGAGCGCCACCACTTTCCAACATGGGTAACGATTATTGCCGTTGACACGTCAGTGTCACAGTGTTCAGCTTCACAGCGACCGCAAGATGCCTCTGTACAGCAAGTGGACACACCAGGGCTATAGGACCTAGAAGAATGTTTCACCAAAAACAACTAAGACAGGCCCTACAGTATTTTAATCAACCACCTGGAGTAAGCTCCGCAGGCTCTGCCCTTACTTCCCCTTAGTTTAAGGCTACAGGCCGCCCACCTACTTTTGAAGGGCAAGAGCAGTAACACACAGCAAAAAGGAGCCCAGAAAGTTCCCTTGCCTGACTGCCACCAAAGTCGAGCTGCCATAGAGATACTGGCTATCCCGCCAGTCAGCCAGCTGACTTCCACAGTGGAGGGAGACTCCAGTTTCTCAAGCCTCCTGAAAGATTTTAATCTACTTTACCTGTATTTATTCTTCATTAAATATGAAAAAAAATATTCAAAACATATTTAAAAGTTTTCCAGTCAAATGTATCTGTTTTAAAATTTAATTCAAGTTTAATTTAAATTATAATTTTAGTTGCTTATTAAATCTACTTATATTAAACTACTACATTAAAGCAAAATATTGCTGAAGAAAATTTTAAAAAAAATGACTAGAACACTATACAGGTAAGGAACTTCCAGAAGTTTAAGCAGGATTTAGAAGAGGCTGTGGCACTAGGGATATCATTTCTGATGTCAGATGGATCCTGGCTGAAAGTAAAGAATATACAAAGAATGTCTATTTGTACTTTATTAACTTTGCAAAGGCATTTGACTGTGTGAATCATGACAAGTTGTGGCTGACATTGAGAAGAATGGGAGTCCCAGAGCACTTAATTATGCTCATATTCAACCAATACCTGGACCAGGAGGCTGTTGTGCAAACAGAGCAAGAGAGCACTGCAGGCTTTAAAATGAAGAAGGGAATGTGTCAGAGCTGTATTCTGTCTCCATACGTATTTAACCTGTATGCTGAGCAAATTATGTGATAAACGGAATTCTATGAAAAGGAATGTGGCATCAGGATTAGAGGGAGACTCATAACCTGTTGCTGAAGCCTTGTTTGCTGAAAGGCAAGAAGACTGAAAGCACTTGTTGCAGAAGATCAAGAAATGGAATCTGTATGGATTGCATCTCAATATTTAGAAAGCAAAGATATTTACCACCAGACACATAGGCAACATCATGATGAATGGAGAAGAGATTGAAATTGTCAACAACTTCATCTTACTTGGATCCACAATTAAAACATTTGATACCAGCAGTCAGAAAGTAAGGAGATACATTGCACAGAGAAAATGTCCAATTAGGGACCATTCCAAATTATGAAGGAGTAATGATGTCAGTACGAAGACTAAGGTACATCTGATTCAGGCCATAGTCTTTCTGATCACTGACTATGCATCTGAGAGAAGGACAATGAATAGGGATGACAGAAGAAGAAGAACTGATACCTTTGAGCTGTGATGTTGGAGAAAAACACTGTATATCCCATAAATGACTAAAAGAACAAACATGTTTTAGAGAGAGTGCAACCTGACTGATCTTTGGAGGCAAGGATGATAAGGCTTTGTCTCACACACTGGGTATATTTCTAGGAAGGGCTATTTGTTGGAGAAGGAAAAGATGCTTGGTTAGTTAAAAAGAGGAAGATGCTTGACCAGGTGGAGTGACACAGTGACTGACCCAATGGACTCTAGTGTGTTAGGAGGATGACACAGAATAGAGCAGGGTTCAGATCTGTTTTTCAAAGTGTCACTATGAGTTGTATTTAATTGCACCTAACAACAACAATTTATATTAAATATATAGCTAATATGTACCATATAGAATAGCCTAGCTCAAATTAAAATGCTCATTTTATTATTTACAGATGTTCATATGATAATTACATTTAAGTAAAATGCCACTGTAATGGAAAGTAAGTCTTACTAATATTCTAATATTACATTTAAATTACTGACATAACAATCTTTTTGTTTTGAACATTTTCTAATACAGAGTAACAGCTGTTCCACAGAGATGGGAAATTAACTAAATTATATAGTATGTTGTTGTTGTTATGTGCCGTCGAGTCGTTTCCAACTCATAGCGACCCTATGCACAACAGCTCTAAACCCTGCTCTATCCTGCACCAACTGCACCGCCTCTGACACACCCATCCTGATTACCCCAGTCACCGAATCAATCCATCTCATGGAGGTTCTTCCCCTCCTGCGCTGTCCCTCCACCCTCCCAAGCATGATGTCCCTCTCCAAGGACCCGTCCCTCCTTGCAACATGTCCAAAGTATGTCAGACGAAGCCCCAGGATCTTTGCCTCCAAGAAGTAGCTTGGTTTAGTCCTCTCCAAGATCAATCTGTTTGTTTTCCATGGTACATTCAGTACCCTTCTCCAGCACCACAGCTCAAAAGCATCCACTCTCCTTCTGTCCTCCCTAGTCATTGTCCAACTCTCTGATGCATAACAAGCAATTGCAAATACCATGACCTGTATCAGGCGCACCTTAGTCTGCAGAGAGACACTGTTGCTCCTGAGTACCTTTGAGACGTCCCTAACAGCAGACTTTCCCATCGCGATACGCTTTTTGATTTCCTGGCTGCTGGTACCAAGAGTGTTGACTGTGGAGCTGAGCAAACTGAAGCTGTAAACACTCTCAATCTCTTCGTCATCCATCCTGATGCTGCCAATTGGTCCAGTGGCGAGAATCTTTGTCTTCTTGACATTGAGCCTCAGTCCATATTGAAGGCTGCAGTCCTTGACCCTTCGCAGCAAGTGCATGAGGTCCTCCTCAGTTTTGGCAAGCAAGGTTGTGTCATCTGCGTAATGGAGATTGTTAATAGATCTTCCACCAATCCTGATGCCACAATTCTCCTCATAGAGCCCAGCCTCTTGGATAATCGGCTCTGCATACATGTTGAAAAGGTATGGAGACAGGATGCATCCCTGGCATACACCCTTCCCAATTTTGAACCATGCAGTGTTACCCTGCTCTGTTCTGACTACTGCCTCTTGGTCCAAGTATAGCTTTCACTTTAGCACAATTAAATGTTCTGGGATTCCCATTCTTCTCAGAGTCAGCCACAGTTTGTTATGATCCACACAGTCAAATGCCTTTGCATAATCATTGAAGCACAGATAGACATTCTTCTGGTATTCCCTGCTTTCAGCCAAGATCCATCTAACATCAGCAACGATATCCCTAGTACCACAACCCCTTCTAAACCCAGCCTGGACTTCCGGCAGTTCTCTGCTGATGTGTTGTTCTAATCGTTTTTGGATGATCTTCAGTAGAATCTTGCTTGCATGTGAAATCAATGACACTGTTCTGTAGTTTCCACACTCAGTTGGGTCACCTTTCTTTGGAATGGGAACAAAGATAGATCTCTTCCAGTCAGTTGGCCAAGTGGTTGTTCTCCAGATTTCTTGGCACAACTTGGTGAGCACATCCAGGGCAACATCTGTTATCTGAAATACTTCAATTGGTATACCATCTATTCCTGGGGCTTTATTTTTTGCCATTTCCTTCAAAACAGCTTGAACTTCTTCCTTCATCACCATAGGCTCTTGCTCATATGTTATTTCGTTAAATTCCTCTGTATGTGCCAATACAGTATAAATTATATAAAAGACTATATTTTCTCAGTGCGTCTCCTGTATGAATTTGGCAAATGTTTAAGTATTTAATGACTTCGTTAATAAAAGCTTTTGCAATGGACTAACAGATTAGTATGTATTTACCTTATACTATAAAGAAATATTTTAGTGACTTTATAATTTCCAATGTCACCTGATACACTTCTTTTTTGAAAAACAGTATCTATGCTCACATTCAACATCTGAACAATATAGATTGATTGCTTATTTATATGTAAGTAAATGATAGATTGTGCAGTGACATTGGAGATAGATGAATATATAATATTACGCTCTACAGCTATGTCCAGTCAGTTAGCCACTAGTCATACATAGCTATTCAGCATTTAAAATATGACTGATAAATTGAGATATTCTGTAAGGATAAAATAAACAGTGGATTGCAGTGACTCTGTGAATAAATGAATTAAAAATCTCTAAGAATTACATTGTTTGAATAATATAGTGTCAAGAGTTCATTGTTAAAACATGTCTTTCCTAGCCTTTGGTTGACTTTGACTTTGTAACATGGATTGGCATGCTAATACAAATAGGATGTGTTAGTCTATCCACAAGAGGTTTTGCCAGGCTCACTAACTATTCCACTAGATTTAAATAGAGTAGATTCAGTAAGATAAATTTGGAATCTCACCACAAAAACAAAAGAGCAAACCATTTGCATTCTTTGGGCCCAGAGATTCCTGAATGTTACTTTATACCTGGATCTGCACAGTACAACCACAGTCTCAGCAGAGAAACAGAGACTAATATGAGACAGAGCTGACTTGAGACAGCTGCTCACAGAGTAAAAGACAGATTCCTGCCCTCAAGCAAGAGAACTGAAGAAAGATGCTATAACTGGCAGGACTAAGATAACTTTGTAACTGACTCAAGTTGTTAGTCTGCAGGTCAAACTATGACCACCCTTGAGAAACAGGATGAATGAAGGATTGTATACTGCTACCAACTTTATGCTACTAGTGTGTTAACTTTCCTAAGTAAGTCTATAGTTGAGAGTGTGGGTCTTTAAAGTCTGTGTAGGCATTACAAAGAATTTGGAACCACAAGAGCAATAAAACTGATGTTAGAATTAGTGGAAGTAGGTATCAGTACAGGAGACCATGTTAGACCTTGAAGAAATTAGTTTTATACTGCAGATGTTGTTGATGGGAACAGTCCCTTCTTGTGGAGTTAGTAACACTAGGTTGTCCTTAGGTCACCCTTTCTCTATTTTATTTTATTATTTTTTTTTACCCTTGCTCTTTTATACATATCTTATAAATATCATATTGATACCATCTAGTTTAGACATAAATTATATTTATGTTGTTACAGTCCATTGAATTGACTGTGACTCATAACAGCTCTACTATGCACGATAGCTCTGAACCCTGCCCTATCCTGAGCCAATCACTCTGTCTTCCACACACTTACCCCCATTACCTCAGTTACTGTGGCAATCCATCTCATTCAGGATCAATAACTCCAGTGTTATCCCTGTACCATTCCAAGAATGATGATGTCTTTCTTCAAGGACTGAGCCCTCTTGGCAACATGATCAAAGTATATGAGACAGAACATCACAATCCATGCCTCGAAAGATCAACTTGGTTCCTAGAGATGATAGGAGGATAATTGATGCCTTTGAGCTCTGGTGCTAGAGAAGACTCTTCAGTGTACCATGGACTGCTAAAAGAACAGGTTCTTTCTACAGAGGGTGAAGCCAGGCTACTTCTTGTAGGCAAGGCTTTTCTGAAGTTCTGTCTGACATACTTTGGATGTGTTGGAGAGGCACGTCATGCTTGGAAGAGTGGAGAGACAGTGCAAGAGAGGAAGACCCCCTATGAGATGGATTGACTGACTGGAGTAATGGCGTTAGGAGTGACAGAGACAGTAAGATTGGCACAGGATAGAGCAGGGTTTAGGGCTGTTGTACATAGGATCTCTATGAGTCACAGGTGACTCATTGTCACATAACAACAACAATAAAGACAACAGTGCATAACAACAGGAAGAATCTAATGAAAAAGAGAGGACAACACAGATCATAAAAAATAAAAGGTAACAAGAACCACATGTTAAGGAAACATTTTAAATATCTCTTGAGGTATTACATGGCTGTTATCTGCCAGTACCATATGATACAGACATTAGGTATGCAATAGATGCAATAAATTAGAAATAAAAAAAACCAATGATATAACAAGTTCAATACAACCTATATTCATGCAGACTGTGTGGGGAATTGTACTGCTAATATGAATGTAATGTAACAGCTTAGTGGCAGTTTGAATCCACTAATTAGTCCATAGGAGAATGATAGGCAATCTCTTAAATTGTTATTTATAACCCCTAAAAAGTACCTGGATGGTCAGCTCTAAATCAGTTCCATCCTGACAGCAATAAAAGTGTTTAGAGAGAGATAAAATATTCTGTAATAAACCCCAAGATATGTGTTGTTATTGTTGTTGGTAAGTGTCGTCATGTCAACAAAACTTACGGTAACCCTAAATACAGCATTGGAAGCAGGAGTGACATCCATTTCCTAAACAACATGCCTCGGGAAACTCTATGAACTTTGAGAAATGATAGTGTTGAAAGGCTTCAGGTCTTTTGTTCATAAGGTCACTATGAGTCATGCTCGACTTGATGAAAATCAACAAAAACACAACATACACAATAGACCTGAAACCTGTTCAATTCTGTGCCATCTCATAATTTCTTACATACCTGAGTCCTTTGTTGCTGTCAGTGGGTCAATCCATCTCATTTAGGATCTTTCTCTCTTTTGCTGACTCTCTACCTTTCCAAGTTTGATGTACCTTTCCAAGGAAAAATTTCTCCTAGCAACATGCCTAAAATACATGAGATAAAGTTTTGTTATCTTTACCTCCAAGGAATATTCTGAATGCAAGTACACCTTAGTCTTCAAATAATTTGAGAGGCTTGACCCTATGAAGAAGAAGAATGTGGTTTCAGGATCAAAGCAAAATTCATCAACAACTTGTATTATGCACATGACACAGCCTTACTTTCTGAGAATGAGGAAACCTTGAAGCCTTTGTTGCAGAAGATCAAAGACTACAGCCTTCAGTATGTATTACAATTCAACATCAAGTAAACAAAGATTCTTACCACCCAACCAATAAGCAACATCATGATTGAGAAGATTAATTTTGTCCGTGATTTCACCTTACTTGGAGCCATAATTAACACCCTTGATACCAGTGGTCAGAAGATCAGATGTATTACACTGGGAAAGTCTGTAGTCAGGGGCTTCTCCAGTTTACTGAGGAGCATTAATGTCAGTTTGAAAACTTACAGGATAGAAATTTATGACCTAAAATCATCCTACCAATCCCCTGCTTTTATCAGCATGTGTTTATTCACTCTGGCCAAGATACATGCTTTAATGATTTTTAACTAATTTATAATATCTACTCATCTAACAAAGATTTTTCATAGTTGTGATTTTTTTTAAAATAAAATTTTTTATTTTAATTGTCATTTTAACAAAAGTTTAC
>NW_006399786.1:13109637-13124846 GCF_000299155.1 Elephantulus edwardii | reverse complement strand
CATTTTACAATCCCACCAACAGTGTATAAGAGTTCCTTTCTAGCCACATCCTCTCCAACAGCTATTACTTGCTGTCCTGTTAAACTTTGCCACTGTTACTGGAGTGAGATGGTACCTCACTGTGGTTTTTATTTTCATCTCTCTTATCACTAGTGATTTGGAGCTTTTCTTCATTTGTCTGCTTGTCATTCGAATATCATCCTTTGTGGAAAGTCTTTCCATGTTTTGCCAATTTTGTCATTGGAATATCAGTCTTTTTCTTGTGGAGGCCCAGGAGTATTCTGTGAACTTTTATTATAAGACTCTAGATAGAATGAGAAAGTAGTGTGTATATAAATTTATAAGGGGATGAAGAAACTCACTTCCTTGTAGATTTCTGAAGAAAGAATAAATAGTCTTATGTTATTTTGTTTATTTTTTAGTGAAAAGGTACACATCACATTTTGGTTTCTTTTTAATTATTCATAGGCATAATTACCATTGATTATTCCAATTACATTTTCACAATGTTATAACTTTTCTGTGTATTTTCACCTACCTTTTTTGGGTTTTCCCCCCTTCTCTTTGTGCCCTCCCCCACCGCCTGGTTTAATCCATGTGTATATACCTTGTTCCAGATTTTTGGATTGCATTGTACATAATACGTGATTCTGTTAATTTCAAATGTAATTGCCTTTCACCTTTTCCAGTACATAAATCATCTACCCAATACTGTCACCTTCTTTCTCCCTCCCACCCAAAACCCATTCTATTTTTATAACAGTGGTCTTATATTGTTGCTGCTGTTGTTTTTAGGTGTCATCAAGATAAGCACGACTCACAGTGACTCCATGGACAAAAGATCTGAACCTTCTCTCATCTTGTGTTATCTGCACACTTCCTGACATACTAGAGCACATAACATTAGTCACCATGTCAATCCACCTGATTGAGGGGCTTCCTCTTCTTCACCAAACTTCCACCCTTCCTAGCATCATTTCCTTCTCCAAGGAATCGCCCCTCTTAGCAACATGAACAAAGTATATGAGGCAAAGCCTCATCTTCTTGCCCCCACAGAGCACTCCAGCTGCATCCTCTCCAAGACATTTTTGTTTGTTCTTTTGGTTTTCCATGGGATGTTCAGTGCTCTTCTCCAACACCATATGTCAAGGGCATCAAGTCTTCTTCTTTTATCCCTCTTCATTATCCAGCTTGCAGATGTATAGCCAGTGATCAGAAAGACCATGATGTGATTCAGATACAACTTAGTCCTCAAACTGACATTATTACTCCTCAATAATTTGGAGAGGTCCCCTAACTACAGATTTTCCCATCACAATGCATCCCCTTATTTTCTGACTGCTGGTACCAAGGGGGTTAATTGTAGATCCAAGAAAAATGAAGTTGTTTACATTTTCAGTCTATTCTCCATCTATCATGATGCTGCCTATCAGTCCAATGGTAAGAATCTTTGTTTTCTTGATGTTGAGATACAATCCATAGTGAAGGCTGCATTTCTTGATCTTCTGCAACAAGTATTTCAAATCATTCTTACGTTCAGTAAGCAAGGTTGTGTCAACCTCATAATACAGGTTACTAATGAATCTCCCTCCAATCCTGTTGCCACATTCCTCTTTATAGAGTCCATCTTCTTAAATAACTTGTACAACATACAGATTAGATAGGTATATATTGTTGTTGTTGTTGTTGTTGTTATGTGCCATTGAGTCACTTGCGACTCATAGCAACCATATGTACAAGAGCCCTAAACACCGTTCTATCCTGTGCCCACCTCACCATCTCAAACACACTCAGTCCCACCACTCCACTCACAGAATCGATCCATCTCATTGAGGGTCTTCCTCTCATGTGCCGCCCCTCCACTCTCCCAAACATGATGTCCCTTGCCAAGGACGAGTCCCTCCTTTCAATATGTCCAAAGTATGTCAGACGAAGCTTCAGAATCCTTGACTCCAAGGAGCATTCTGACTTCACCCTTTCTAAGACAAACCTGTTTATTCTTCTAGCAGTCCATGGTATATTCAACACTCTTCTCCAGCACAACAGCTCAAAGGTATCGATTTTCTTTCTAGCATCCCTATTCACTGTCCAACTCTGATGTATAACACGTAATTGCAAAGAATATAGCCTGGATCAGGAACACCTTAGTCTCCAGCCTGACATTGTTGCTCTTCAGTACTCTTGAGAGGTCCTTCACAGCTGACTTTCCCAATACAATTCATCTCCTTATTTCCTGGCTGCTGTTTCCAAGAGCGTTGACTGTGAAACCAAGCAAACTAAAACTGTTAACTATCTTCACCATCCATAGTGATGCTGCCAATTGGCCCAGTCGTGAGAATCTTTGTTTTCTTGATGTTGAGCTTTAATCGATATTGAAGACTGCAGTCCTAGTCCTCCTCAGTTTCAGCAAGCATAGTTGTGTCATCCACATAACGTAAGTTGTTGATGATTCTTCCACCAATCCTAATGCCACATTCCTCCTCCTACAGCCCAGTGTCTTGGATGATCTGTTCTGCATACAGATTGAAAAGGTATGGAGATAAAATAAATCCCTGACGGACCCCTTTCTTGATTTTGAACCATCCAGTGTTTCCCTGCTCTGTTCTGATGACTGCCTCTTGGTCCAAGTATAGGTTTCACATTAGCACAATCAAATGTTCTGTGATTCCCATTCTTCTCAGAGTCAGCCATACCTTGATGTGATCCACACAGTCAAAATACAATCCTGTTGCACTCTTTTCTTAATTTTAAACTATGTACTGTCCCCCTGCTCAGTTCAAACAACACCGCCCTGGTCCAGGTATAGGTTTTACATGAGCGTTATTAAGTGCTTTGGGACTCCCATTATTTTCAATGTCAGCCAGAACTTGTTATGAGTCACATATTCAAATGCCTTTTCATAGTCAATTAAGCACAAATAGACATTCTTCTTATATTCTTTACCTTTGTTCTTTTAATTTAATTGACAATTGGGTGTAAACTGTTCGGTTGTGTAAACTTTTTTGTTAAATTTAGTTAATAATCAAGTATAATTTGATTTGTCATTTTGATTTAGTTGACAATCAAGTGTGGGTTAGTGTTAATTGTGTTTGGAGAACACATTGTTCTAAGTGGTACAACACTTGTGCGACAGTTTGCTATACTGAGATAACTTGGAGTTGCTGTGATACAGAAAGCTGTTCTGCTGATGTGTGAAATGCCATTAGTGTTACCCATGGTGGACAGGTTTTAGAAGAACTCCCAGATTAAGACAAAGAAGCAGGATTGACCACTCACTTCTAAATAAAAGGTCTTTGAAAATCCTATTATCACTAAAAAAACAAGGTCTTAGGTAGAATTTGTTCTTTAGTGACTAAGCTATTTCACTCAGAATAATGTCTTTCAAATTCATTAATATTGTGTAGTATTAAATGCGTTCATTGGCTTTCAATGCTGCGTAATAGTTTATAGTGTGATTGTACCTCTGTTTCTTTATCCATTTATTTATTGATGGATAATTGGACTGTTTCCATTCTTTCCATTGTGACAAATGCTACAATAAACATGGGTGAGCATACATCTGTTTGTGCTGTAGTCTTTATTTCTTTAGGGTATATTTCCAGTAGTGGGTAACTAGGATTGCTTGATATTTCTAATTTCAACTTTTTAAAGAAGTGCCATGTTGCCTTCTGTAGTGGTTGTACCATTTTACATTTCTTTCAGCAGTGTATCCAAATTTCAACCTCTCAACATCCTTGCCAACAATTGTCATTTACTGTACTGTTAAACTTTGCTGTTGTTGCTGTGGTGTGATGATATCTCATATTTCTTGATAAGCATCTCTCTGACAACAAGTGATGCTGACATTTCTTCATGTGTTTGTTGAACATATGAATATCTTATTTGGTAAAGATTCTTTTGCTATCTTCCGCCCATTTTGTGATTGAATTGCATGTCTTCTTGTTGAGGTACAGAAGTATTCTACAAATTTTAGATCTGAGTCTAGTATCAGATATCCCATTGCCAAATGTTTGAGATCCAGTCTGTGGCCTCCACTTTTATCCTGTTGGCTTTGTTTTTTTTTTGGTTTTTTTTTTTTAATGCACACAGGGATTTGATTTTTAGAAGGTCCTATTTATCTATTTTATCCTCTCCTGGTTTTGAGTTTTTCGTTATGCTAGGAAGTCTATTTGTTTAGGTCTTTTTTATTTTCCTATTCTATAATGAATCAAATAAAATCAACTCAGGTAAAAAATCAGAAATGTTGACATTCTTTTCAGGAAAGGATAAAATAGCTATAAATTACTCCCATTTGTAACCCATATAGTTAGTACTTTACAAACTAATGATAAGAATTTAAAAGTCACATGAAGAAAAATAAAATTACTGATGATGACTATTCTTACCTACATCTCAAGCAAACTGTGGGTTAGTGATTTTTCCAGAGTTGGTCTATTTCCATTTTAAATCTTTGCCATTTGTTGCAAGATGTGTTTAAGTTCAATAGCGACTCTGCCTAGTAATTTCAAAAGGCATTGCAGAAAATGATTCAGAAGTACTTCCTGGTCTGTTAAGTTGCTTATTTTGTTCTTAACAGTCACTCCTCTCAAGAAGGTTGAATGTATGAGATTGCAATATTTCATCAATGTTTTAATTTGAATCTTGTAAATCCCTCATTGTGCAAAGCCATCATAACCACATAAAAACATATTCCTGGAAAAGGCAAGATATTTCAACTATATATACAAGATTTGGCTGTTTGTATTGAATTAACAAGCTCTGTTTTCCAACGTGGACACAGAAACAGAAGCTAAATTCCCTATTAAATATGTTGTTGTTGTTGTTGTGTATCATAGAGTTGGAACCAACTCATAATTGACCCTTCAGTAGGTTTTCAGAGGAAGTTAATCACACTGAGGTGATTGCCTATCCTTTTCCCTTGGAGAATCCAAGTTTTATGTATTTTTATAATCCAGTTTTATGTATCCAGATTGCAGATAAAGCAATGCTTGGAAATGTTAAAAAACTGTACAGTTCTATTAAGAATTGATAATAGAGTCAAAACTAAACAGGGTATCCTCCTTCCCTTTTATCATCTTCAGAATCTTGTCTTATTTACACTGACTTGCCACATCACATCTGGCTTCAGGTCACATGATATGCCTAAGATTAGATGCTTCTTCCTAAGTCCACACATATTAACACCCAGGACTCCAGATAAAAGTAAGAGGATAAGTAGAATCTTCCTGCATTCAAGAACTCAGATTTCTTATTAAAGTTCCAGGATAGTTCTGTGACCTGCAAGTGTTTCCCTGCCATTTTATTTTATTTTGGATTTTGATTTTGTTATTTGTTGGGTTTTTGTTACTGTTGTTGTTTTGGTTTTATATAGCCTGTTCCAAAATTTGGGTTTTTTATTTTTTAGGTTTATACTAGTTTATTTACAAAATTCAAATATATTGTTTTCAAGAACAGATTCTTCCAATTTCCCTCACCCGACCCATCAAATTTTACAACCCTATGATTTATCCCCTCTTCCCTCTGTACATCCTCATCCCTCTGCTTCCACCCTCTCCTTCCCCTCTTGGATCCTTATACTCATTCTACAGTAATGGTTTGATACAATATTTATCCTTGTGGGACTCATTTAATTCACTCAGCATAATGCTCTCCAGTCCCTTTCAAATTAGGTCATAATTTACAAAATCATTGCTCCTAGGTGCTGTATAGTGTTCTATTGTGTGACTGTGCCATAATTTCTCAATCCATTCATTTGTTGTTGAGCGTTTGGGCTGTTTCTATATTCTTACAATTGTGGATAATGTTGCTATGAACATTGGTGTGGAATAGCTGGGTCATTTGAAATTTCTCTGTTCAGCTTTTTTAGAGAGCACTAAACTGCTTTCTAGAACCCCATTATTTTCCTGCCATTTTTGAGCAAGACTGTTTTATCTTAGTTAATGAAAACTATATACACTCCTCTAAAATCAAAGCCTCTAAAAAATTTAAAAAATATTTTCTCCACCAATGTCTAGACAAAATCTTTAACAAAAAAATGAAATTAATCCAGAAAACAATTCTACCCCCCGCCAAAAAAAAAAAAAAAAACAGACAAAACCCAACAAGCCAAAAGCGAAAGAAATCCAGATAGATTACACTGGGAAATCTGTCATCAAGGGCCTGTGCAAGTTCTAAAGAATGACAATCTAAATTTAAAGACTCAGGTGCATCTAATCCAAGCCTTGAGTTTGTCAATTATGTTTCATGCATCTGAAATTTGGTCAATGAATACAGAAAATCAAAATATTGATGCCTTTGAACTGTGTTATTGGTGGTAAGTATTGAATATACCACAGACTGTCAAAATAATAAATTGTCTGTCTTAAAGGAAATGCAACCAGAGTACTCCTTAGAAGTAAGGATTATGAAACTGTCTGCCTTACTTTGGGCACATTTTGAGGAGGTATATTTCCATTTCTTAAATATAGATTTCATGCTTGGAAGGTAGATTGATGCAGTGACTACCATAGTGGATTTGAGCATGGCAGAGGTCATGAGGATAGTACAGGAATGGCAAGGTTCAGAGATTTTGTTCACATGTTGTTGTTGTTGTTGATTGCCCTGGTGTCAAGCCCAACTCATACTGAACCTATGAACAGAGGCTTAAAGCCCCTCTACAACTATCGATCAACATTTATCAAAGTTTACAGAGTTTCTGGAGACAAGTTATTTAGGAAGTGGCTTCCACTCCTGCCACTCCAATTGTTCATATAGTTACCATGAATCACAATCGAGGTACTGGCACCCAACAAACAACAACAGGTAAACCATTGTTATATAATCTTTTCCTAAAAGATACTTGGTGTGGAGTTGAGATAAAGAATGGAGAACAAGAGAAAAATAAATAACATGAGAAATGAGTAAATATAAAACATGAATCGAGCTTAATGGTTTATAAAATTAGTCAAGTGTTAACCCTATTTTTAAGTAGTTCTTATTGTAGAGGCTATAAAGGAGAAAGAAAAGGAAAGAGAAAGAAATTTTTCTATAATTATTACATTCAAGGTTCCTTATGTTAACAAATTTAACCTTGACAATTGTTTTGAAAGCTACTCCTTTTTAACCTCCCTTTAGAGATAACTAACTTGAAATTTAAAGCTGTTCAGTTTCTTCCCTAACAATTATAAAGTTAGAAAAACAGACTACATTAGGATATGAACGCATATGAACAAAACTTCTTTTAATTCAGTGTTGGCAAAAGTTGCTTTCCAAGGTCATCACTGACTAGATAATTACAATGTTTCAAGAAATGGTTACACGTCAAATTAGTTTGGGGAGAAAGGTGTAGTAAATAGAGTATTTTCATATTAAAGACTCAGTTCACTTCTGGGGGGGAAAAAGGACGTATGAGATTGCATCCCAGTACAGTCAAAAGCAGGTGACAGACTTTCTCAGCTTTCCATGAGAGGGAAGGCTGACTTAAGATCTTTCTTCATATAAACCATATTAGTTAGCAGTCCTGATCTCCTGCGACTCCAGAGACAAAGGAAGACAGTAAGCTGGAGGAGAAAAGGTAAGAGAGGTGAGGTTCTGTGTGGAGAGTAAGCACTCTTCATTACCTGTTGGGAGATTAGACTGATGTTTCCTTAGGGATATAGGTTTCTCCATTTTGGGATCCTTGTCTCTAAGGCTGTAGGCCCAACCCAGAGGTAAGTAGCACGGAAGACTTTGGGACACAAAAATACTAGCAGAGGAAAGACTCTCTGTGAGAGGGAGGGCTGACTTGAGACACACACACAGACACACACCCACACAGTAGCTCCTTGAGCTGGCAGCAATGATAACCTGCCACTCCAGAGACAAAGGAAGACATCAAGCTTCAAGGAAAAAAGGTACATGAGAAACTGCTCAAGTAGAGCACCCGGTCTCACAAAGAAACACAATAGAGTGGATGACAGAGGACTTCATCATGACAAGATTCCTGTAGGCCTGCAGTGCAGAACAGAGAGAACCTCAATGACTTTAGAAAAGACAAATTTTTTAGGAAGGATTTTCAGAAGAGTAAGTGGTTCATCCCATAGACTAAATGTTTTAACTTCACAACAAATCAATAACACTATAAAGACAAGAACCAACAGCAACTTAATAGACATAATAGAAACAAACTAACATTTACAAAAAACAAAAACAAAACAAAACAACCCACAAACTTTACATAATGTCAAGAAATCTGCAGGCAGCATCAAACCCTGTGCAAAAACAAATTAAGCCTTCTTCAAAAACAAAAACAAACCAGAGAAGATTTCAGGCCTAATGGATATCTCAGAGTCAAAAAGTCAAATGGTATATGCTGATATGGAGACATTTGAACAGCTATGAATAAAAGTACAAATGATGGAAGACACAATAGAAACCACAAATAAAGAGAATAATCTAGAGGTCGAGAACCAGAAGAAATATATTGATAAGGAGTTATTAAAACAGCTCTGGGAAAAGGTGCAAATGATGAAGGAAACAACGGAAATCACTAGGAAAGCTAAAGTTCCAGAGACATGGTTGTTTTTATTGTTGTGTGCCTTCAAGTCATTTGCCACTCATAGAGACCCTGTGGACAACATGGAGCCAGAAGAAATATATTGAATAGGGAGAACTTCGACAACTATGGAAGAAAAAGCAAAAGATGGAATAAAGAATTGAAACAACAGATAAAGAGGTACAAAACTTAAAAACTCATCATGAGATAGAAAGGGTATAGTCAATACAAAACAGAAAATAACAGAAACTCATAAAAATGCTATCCAGAATATTAAAACCAAAATGGCAGAAACATCCAACAAGCTTGAAGACAAGTAAACAGAACAGAAGAGGTGGAGCCGAGAGTAAGTAAGAGAGTAAGTGAGAGAGTAAGGGAGTGTGAAAGACAAGAACATCAATGGAAACATACGGGGTGATGAGGAGAAGGAACATCAGAGATGAGGCATAAAGAAAATGCAGGAAACATTTAAATTATGTGAGATGACATTAAAAGAAATAAAGTACATATGATTGGAATTTCAGAATATTATAAGGTTAGAGAAATTATTAAGAAAATTGTGGAAGAGGTGATGAAAACTTCCAAGGCATTGTAAAGAATGAGGAAGTCTACATTCAGTAAATTCAGCAAACACCAATTAAATTAGGTCCATAAAGAAAAACATGAAGGCATATCACAGTCAAATTCTCCAAAATAAAAAATACGGTTAGAATATTGAAAGGGGCAGAAGGAAAACAAAGACTCTCCTACAAAGGGAAGACAATTAGACTAAGGTCTGATTTTTTCAGCAGGAACCACACAAGCAAGAAAACAGTGGAGTGATATATATATAGAATGCTGAAATAAATAAACTTCCAACTAAAGATCCTGTATCCAGGAAAGCTGTCCATCAAATATCAAAGAGAAATTACATTCTTTACAGAAAAGAAGGAACTTAGGGAATTTGTGAAAACAAGACCAACTCTACAAGAACTTTTAAGGGAAGTCCCTTACACAGAAACACCAATGGAAAGTTAGATGAACCATAGTAACAAGAAACAACAGCAAACTATAGCAGAATGATATTGGTTAAATCTGGTCAATCAATAATCACCCTTAATATGAAGGGACTATATGCACCAATCAAGAGAAAAAAAGTAGCAGAATGGATAAAAAAGCAAAGTCTACCTAAATGCTTTCTACAAGAGACACATCTAAGAAATGAAAATAAAGATAGATGCCAAATTATAGGCTGGAAAAAAAGTATACCAAGCAAAAGGCATCTACAAAAAAGGAGTGACAATGCTAATCTCTAATTTAATAGACTTCAGAATGAAATCAACCATAAAAGACAAGAATGGACACTGTATAATTATTAAAGGTACCAGACCCTCATATAATTTGGGAAGGAGTATCCTTTGGATAAGGGCATTATACTGGAAAGAGCACAGGATCAGTGAAGGAGAGGAAGATCCTCAACTACATGGACTGACATGGTGACTGCTCCAATAGACTCTTGTGTGTCAAGAAGTGTGAGGATGGCACAGGATAGAACAGGTGTTAGATCTTTAGTTCATAAGGTCACTATGAGTTGTACTTGAATCAATGACACTTAAAAACAACAACAGATCAAGAAGACACAAAATGGATCACCACCTATGTTGTCCCAAATGATAGACTTGCTAAATACATAAAAAACTGTTAACAGAATTGAAGAAGAAAAAAAAAAAAAAGACAGCACGACAATAGTGGTGGGAGATGTAAACACACCACTCTCACCAAAGAATAGGTCAACTCACAGAAAACTTAACAAAAATTAGGAAGATCTAAATTATGCATTCAACCAACTTGGTCTTGTGGATGTAGTCTGAGTACTGCACCTGACTAAAACTCAATTCACTTTCTTTTTAAGTTCACATGGCATATTTACCAGAATTGATGACATATCAGGACACAAAGCAAGCCTCAAAAATGGGGGTGCGGGATCCATTGGAACAATACAAAGTATCTACTCAGAACACAGGCCATAAAAGTATAAATTAAGCACAAGAGAATCAACTTTTAAAACCACTCATGTGAAAGATAAATAGCACCCTACTAAAACACTATTGGATTATAGAAGAATTAAATAATGAAATAAAAATTTCCTTGAAACAAATAATAATGAAAATGCGACATAACAAAACCTCTGGGATGCAGCTAAAGGAGACCTGAGGGACAAATTCATAGCAATAGGAAAAAGCATAGGCAATTAAAAAAGAAGCAAAGTTAATGATCTAATGCAACACCTTCGTCAAAGAGGAAAAGAACAACAATCTTGCCCCACAGACTGTAATGAAAGGAAATTATAAAAGCAGGAGATGAAATCAATTAGATAGAAAGCAGAAAATTAGCAGAAACTATCACCAAAACCAGGAACTGGTTTTTCTCAAGAGTTAATAAAATTGACAAGCTATTGGCAAATTTAACAAAAGAAAATAGGAGAAAACACTAATTGCTAGCATAAAGGTGACATCACATCAGAATGAGAGGAAATGAAATCTGTAATGTGAGAATTTGGAAGCAGGACTGATATCTACTTCCTAAACCACATGCCTCTGGAAACTCTATGAAGTTTGATAAATGTCAATAGTTATAGGAAGGCTTCAGGTCTTTTGTTCATAGGGTTGCTATGAGTCATGTTTGACTCAAAGGCAATCCGCAACAACAATGTGAGAATACTTTGAAAAGCTATACTCTGATAAATTTGAAAACTTAGGGGAAAGGGATAAATTCTTTGAAACTCATGCCCTACCTAGAATGACACAGTCAGATTTAGAACACTTAAACACATGCATCATAAAAGAAGAAATTGAGCACATCATAAAAAGACTCCTGTACATATAACCCAGCTCTTACACTACTTGGAATATACCCTGAGAATATGAGAACTGAGGCACAAACTGAGATTTGTACACCAGTGTTCAAAGCAGAATTATTCACCATCAGAAGAACATGGAAATGACCCAACCATAATCAATGGTTTAAGAAATTATGATACATTCACACAATGGAATACTATGCAGAACGCAGGAGTAATAACTTTGTAAATTATTACCTAACTTGGGAGGGACTGGAGAGTGTTATGCTGAGTGAACTAACTTAGTCTCACAAGGAAAATATTGAATAAGACCATTATTGTAGAATGAGTATAAGGATCCAGGAGGGGTGGGAGATGCTGAAAGCAGAGGGATTTGGGTATACAGGGGGAAGAGGGGACTAATCATTGGGTTATACATGTTGATGGGGGAGAGGGAAATTGAAAGAATTTGTTCGAATTTGTACTAGAATTTTGTAAATAAACTAGTGAAAAAATAAAATAGATGTAAAAACAAAACCAACCAAAAAATCAACTCCCACACACAAAAAATCCTAGATCTTTTTTTTACTAAAAAAGTAGAAAAAGAAGGAATATTCCAGGAAGCAGAGAGTTTTCTTTGAAGCAAGCATAATATTAATACAAAAACCAGGCAAAATTTTACCAAAAAAGAAAACTACAGACCAGTATCTTTCATGAACAGGAACACAAAAATCCTTAACAAAAAATCCTAGCCAATAGAATTGAAAAACACATTAAAAAAAATGACCAAATTGGATTCACAACAGGTATGCAAGGATGGTTCAACATAAGAAGAAAAATCAACATAATTCACCTTTTTAACACAGAGAATAACAAGAATCAAAGGATCTTAGTAATTGATAGGAAAAGGGCATTTGATAAAATCCAATACCCTTTCCTGATTAAGACATTCAGCAAAATTAGAAAAGATTTTCTTTAACGTAATGAAAAGTAAATATGCAAAACTAAGAGCCAACACCATTCTCAATGGAGAAAAACTAAAAGCATTTTCCTTGTGAAAAGGGATCAGACAAGGATGCCTAGTATCACCACTTCTATTCAATACTGCTTTGGAAGTACTTGCTAGGAAAATACGACAAGAGATGGATATAAAAGGCATCCAGAATGGTAAAGAGATGGTTTAACTCTCACTAAATGCAGATAATAGTGTACACAGAAAATCCCAAAAATTCAACAAAAAACTGTTAGAACTAGTTGACCAGTTCAATAAAGTTGCAGGATAAAATATCGATATCTAAAAATCAGTAGAACTTCTCTACAGCAACAAAGAAAACACATAGAAGGAAACTAAGATAGCAATAATATTTACAATAGCTAACCACAAATTAAGATACTTGAAAGTGAACCTTATTAGAGACACAAAAGATCCGTGCAAAGAAATCTTCAGAACGTTTCTGCAAAACACACTAAGAGTCCTAAAAAATGGAAAAAATAATGTTCCCTGTTTGTGGATAGAAAGACTTAATATTGTGAAACTGTCACTACTACCAAAAGCAATCAATATGTTCAACATAATCTCAAGACAGATACCATATTCAGTTTTCAAGGAGATCTAGAGGGAAATTGCCAAGTATATTTAGAGAAGAAAGAGACCTCAAATAAGCAAAGTTCTTTTGAAAAACAAAAATGAAGTGGGAGATATAACATTCCCACACCTCAAAACCTACTTCACAGTGGTAGTAACCAAAACAAAATGGTATTGGTCCAATAACAGGTATGTAAACAAATCGAAAGAATTGAGAACCCAGAAATTAACCCATTTATTTATCATCAACTGATATTCAACAAGGAAATAAAACCTTTTAAATGCTGAAAAGACCACCTCTTCAACAACTGATGTGGGCAAAACTGGACTGCTACATGCAGAAAACTGAAACAGGATCCACAACTCACACCATACACAAAAATCAACTCAAGGTCGATCAGAGACCAGGGAGTAAAGCCCCAAACTGTAAAGTTTATAGGAGATGAATTGGGACCACATTTAGAAGGGTAGAACTAGAAATGCACAATCTAGAGAAGATAAAAGAGATGAATGGGACTTTCTAAAGATTAAATATCTGTGCTAATCAATAAGTTTTTCCAACAGGGTGAAAAGAAAGCCTACTGATAGGGAACAAACATCTGATAATAGCCTCAATGACAAAGGTCTCATAACAAATGTTTAAAGAATACTCCTGGACCTCAAGAAGAAAAAGAACAATAACCCCATTACAAAATGAACAAAACACATGGAAAGACTTCTCACAGAGGAGGACATTCAGATGGCCAACAGACACATGAAGAAATGTTCCAAAGCATTGGCAATAAGAGAGATGCAAATGAAAACCACAATGAAATATCATCTTACCTCAGTAGCAGTGCTAAAGTTTAGCAGGACATCAAATAATAAATGTTACAATGTAGCAAGAAAGGAGCTCTTATACATTGTTGGTAGGATTGTAAAATGGTACAACCACTCTGAAAGGTAGTTTGGCATTTCCTCAAAATCTAGAAAAGAAACAAAAAGTCATATGATGCAGCTATTCCACTGCCTGGAATATACTCAGAGAAAATAACTGAATCACAAATGGAATCTTACACAGCGATGTTCATAGCAGCATTATTCACCACAGCAAGTATGTATGAGAATCCAAGGGGAAGGGAGGTTTGCTTAAATAGGGTCATACAATTTTATGGGTGGAAGAGGGAGTGGTAAAGGCAAGGGGAAAGGTTCAGTGTGAAAAAACAATGCATATAAACTTTATACACTTTGTATGTAAATCAGCATAAAATAAAATTTAAAAATCACTGGCAATAAGAAAGATGTAAATAAAAACCACGATGAGATACCATCCTACCCAGGCAGTAGTGGCAAGTTTAGTAGGGCAGCAAGCAATAAATGTTGGAAGAACGTGGAGAGGTGGAAATTCTTACACACTGTTGGTAGAATTGTAAAATGGTACAAGCACTTTGAAAGACAGTTTGGTATTTCCTCCAAAAGTTGAACGTAGAAACTCTGCATAACCCAATTATTCTGGTATTAGGAATATACCCCAAAGAAATTAGAATTGAAAAACAAACCGAGATTTATATATCATTGTTCAACTGTTGTGTTATTCACCATTGCAAGAACATAGAAACAGCCCAAATGTCTTACCACAACTGTATGAATTGAGAAATTGTGGTACAGTCACACCATGGAATATTATGAAGCATTTATGAACAATGAAAAAGGAAAAATACTGCATAGTGCCTCTGTTGTAAAATGGGATTAACATCGGGGTTGGGGAGAGACTTAGAAAGATGGGATAAATTATGCATACTGCATTGAAATAGATGAGAGAGAGATGTTTAAAAGGGATAGATGATTATGTATTATTGTCTAGAAAGGAGTCCAGAATGAAGGCTGCATAGTAGAATGGAATTGGGGGGAGGGATTGTATAACAATGAAAGAATTTTTCTTTTACTTTTCAAAGAGAAGAATGAACTGGAGGGGAGGGTTGGACAGGGAGGGAAAAAGTGCAACAATGAATGAATGGAAACCTAAAATCTGTAAATTTTCATTAAAATTAATAATAATACTAATAAATTTAGGAAAAATTTAGCCTCCAAGGTGAAACTTGGTTTCACTCTCTCCGAGACAGATTTGTTTTCTTGGCAGTCCATGGTATGTTCAAGACTCTTCTCCTGCATCACAACTCAAAGGCATCATTTTTTTTCTTTTTTTTTGGTGGGGGGGGTTTCCATTCATTCATTGTTGCACTATTCTCTCTACCCTCCTCCCAGTTTGTTCTTGTCCAAATGCCACAGTGCTTGTCAAAGCCAGTTCTGATTAA